>NW_027597008.1:0-114000 GCF_964194155.1 Cetorhinus maximus | reverse complement strand
TAACTCAATCCCGGGTATTTTTTATTCTATATATAAACCCCCTGATCCCTTCGATTAGATTCCAGTCTGTAACTCAATCCCGGGTATCGATAATTCTATATATAAACACCTCATTCCCCTCGATGAGATTCCGTTCTTTAACTCACTCCCGGATATCTTTTATTCGATATATATTATATCTACATGATTTATATATAAACCACCCCGAACCCCTCGATTAAATTTCAGCCCATAACTCACTCCCGGGTATTTGTTATTCTGTATATAAACCACCCCAAACCCCTCCGTTAGATTCCTGTCTGTAACTCACTGCCGGGTGTCTGTTATTCTATATATAAACCACCCCGAATGCCTCGATTAAATTCCAGTCTGTAACTCACTCCCGGGCATCTGTTATTCTATATATAAACCCCACAAACCCCTCGATTAGATTCCAGTCTGTTACTCACTCCCGGGTATCTGTTATTCTATATATAAACCACCCCGTACCCCTCGATTAGATTCCAGTCTGTAACTCACTCCCGGGTATCTGTTATTCTATATATAAACCACCCCGTACCCCTCGATTAGATTCCAGTCTGTAACTCACTCCCGGGTATCTGTTATTCTCTATATAAACCAACCCGAACCCCTCGATTAGATTCCAGCACTTCCACATCACAAGTTGGGGAAGGGGTCTCCCCCCATTTTAAAGTTGGTTAAAGGCTCTCCCGCCAATTTTAAGATGGAGAAGGGATGTCTCACAGGATATTGTCCTTTACACTCAATAATGTTAACACATTTTTGAACATTTTCAGTTTCGCACTACACTTTCTCTTTCTCTCATCCTGTCTCGTTCCTTCTCTCCCTCTCCCACCCCATCTCTCTGCCACTCTATACATTTCTCTGTTTCTCTCTCTCACCCCATATCTTTACCCTACACTCGCTCCCCTCTCTTCATCTCTCTCTCTCAACTCAACCCTTTTTTATCGCTTGATCTCCTCTCTCTATCTCACTCACTTACCCAGCTCTCTTTCCCTCTCTCCCTACCTCTCTTCCTCTGAGAATCTAGTCTACAAACACCAGGCAGACATTTTAGGTTTGTTCACAGTGGCCATTTTATGTCCCCACAGCAATGGGACATTTAGGACAGAGTTGACTCATGTAACATTAATATTTTAAACGTGACAGAGACACAGGTATGGAGACATAAATTCCACGTGTATTCCCTGGAATATTGAAGGATCCGGGCGTTCAGTCCCACACTTTGCTGCTGTGAATTTGAATTCTGAATTTTCTAAAACTGAATCTGGAAGTAAAAACCCCCGGGATAGAATGATTCACATTCTTTCTGCTGCTGCAAAGCCCGTGTCTGTGTCTGTTTCTCAGTATTTATTAACAATTTAAGATAATAGTTTAGAATGCCACAAGTTTGCCATAATGTCTGGAAAGAGGGTTGAAACAGAGGGGCTGAGGTAGCAAAACAAGAGGAGGGGGTGTGAATAGACACAGGATCTGGGGGTCTCCAATGTGTAGACTCTGCCCAGCTCCCTGTCACATCTTTTAGAAATGGCCGAATTGCGAAAATGAATCCAGGGACAGTAAAGGAAGTGACTCACTAACAATGAGAGCATTTTAAAGATTCATTCATTCACTGCAAAGCGCTCAGTGTTTCTGAGGTTCTGAAGGGGTCGGGGGTCTTCACTGTACGTGTCCTGGGAGTGTTTGATGGTGACAGTGTAGAGGCAGCTATACTCTGTATCTAACCCTGTGCTTTACCTGCCCTGGGAGTGTTTGATGGGGACGGCGTAGAGGGAGATTTACTCTGAATCTAACCCTGTGCTGTACCTGTCTTTGGAGTGTTTGATGGGGACAGTATAGAGGGAGCTTTACTCTGTATCTAACCCCGTGCTGTACTTGCCCTGGGAGTGTTTGATGGGGACAGTGCAGAGGAAGCTTTATTCTGTATCTAAACCCGTGTTGTACCTGCCCTGGGAGTGTTTGATGGTCACAGTGTAGAGGGAGCTTTATTCTTTATCTAAAACCATGCTGTACCAGTCCTGGGACTGTTTGATGGGGACAGTGTAGAGGTAGCTTTGCTTTGTATCTAACCCCCTGCTGTACCTGAGCTGGGAGTGTTTGATGGGGACGGTGTAGAGGAAGCTTTACTCTGTATCTAACACAGTGCTGTACCTGCCCTGGAATGTTTGATGGGAACAGTGTAGAGGGAGCTTTACTCTGTATCTAAACCCGTGCTGTACCTGTCCTGCGAGTGTTTGATGGGGACAGTATCGAGGGAGCTTTACTCCTTATCTAACCATGTCCTGTTCCAGTCCTGGGAGTATTTGATGGGGACAGTGTAGAGGCAGCTTAGCTCTATATCTATCCCAGTGCTGTACCTGTCCATGGAGGGTTTGATGGGGACAGTGTATAGGGAGCTTTACTCTGTATCTAACCCCGTGCTTTACCTATCCTGGGAGTGTTTCATGGGGACAGTGTAGAGGAAGATTTACTCTGTATCTAACCCTTTGCTGTACCTGTCCTGGGAGTGTTTGATGGGGACAGTATAGAGGGAGCTTTACTCTGTATCTAACCTCGTGCTGTACGTGCCCTGGGAGTGTTTGATGGGGACAGTGCAGAGGGAGCTTTATTCTGTATCTAAACCCGTGCTTTCCCTGCCCTGGGAGTTTTTGATGGGGACAGTGTAGACGGAGCTTAACTCTGTATCTAATCCCGTGCTGTACCTGTCCTGGGATTGTTTGATGATGACAGTATCGAGGGAGCTTTAATCTGTATCTAGCCCCGTGCTGTACCTGCCCTGGGAGTGTTTGATGGGGACAGTGTAGAGGGAGCTTTACTCTGTATCTTACCCTGTGCTGTAGCAGTCCTGGGAGTGTTTGATGGGGAAAGTGTAGAGGTAGCTTTACTCTGTATCTAACCCTGTCCTGTTCCTGTCCTGGGGATGTTTGATGGGGACAGTATAGAGGGAGCTTTGCTCTGTATCTAACCCTGTCCTGTTCCAGTCCTGGGAGCGTTTGATGGAGACAGTGTAGAGGGAGCTTTACTCTGTATCTAACCCAATGCTGTTCCTGCCCTGGGAGTGTTTGATGGGGAAAGTGTAGAGGGAGCTATGTTCTGTATCTAACCCCATGCTGTTCTTGTCCTGGGAGTGGTTGATGGGGACAGTATAGAGGGAGCTTTACTCTGTATCTAACCCTGTTCTGATCCTGTCAAGGGAGTGTTTGGTGGGAACAGTGCAGAGGGAGCTTTACTCTGTATCTAACCCTGTGCTGTACCTGTCCTGGGAGTTTTTGATGGGGACAGTATAGATGGAGCTATACTCTGTATCTAACCCAGTGCTGTACTTGCCCTGGGAGTGTTTGATGATGACAGTGCAGTGGGACCTTTATTCTGTATTTAAACCCGTGCTGTACCTGTCCTGGGAGTGTTTGATGGGGACAGTGTAGAGGAGGTTTTACTCTGTATCTAACCCCGTAATGTACCTGCACTGGGAGTGTTTGATGGGGACGGTGTAGCGGGAGCTTTACTCTGTATCTAACCCCGTGCTGTACCTGTCCTGTGAGGGTTTGATGGGGACAGTTTAGAGTGAGCTTTACTCTGTATACAACCCTGTCTTGTACCTGCCCTGGGAGTGCTTCATGGGGACCGTGTAGAGGGAGCTTTACTCTGAATCTTACCCCGGGCAGCACCAGTCCTGGGAGTTTTAGATGGGGACAGGTTAGAGGGAGATTTACTCTGTATCTAACCCTGTGCTGTAACTGCCGTGGGAGTGTATGATGGGCACAGTGTAGGGGGAGTTTTTCTCTGTTTCTAACACCGGGCTGTACTAGTCCTGGGAGTGTTTGATGGGTAAAGTATCGAGGGAGCTTTACTCTGTATCTAACCCCGTGCTGTACCTGTACTGGGAGTGTTTGATGGGGACAGTATCGAGGGAGCTTTACTCTGTATCTAACCCCGTGCTCTACCTGTCCTGGGAGTGTTTGATGGGTACAGTAGCGAGGGAGCTTTACTCTGTATCTAACCCTGTGGTGTACCTGTACTGGGAACTTTAGTTGGATACATTATCAAGTGAAATTTTCTCTGCATCTAACCCCGTGCTGTACCTGTCCTGGGAGTGTTTGATGGGGACAGTATCGAGGAAGTTTAACTCTGTACCTATCCCCGTGCTGAACCTGTCCTGGGAGTGTTTGATGGGCACAGTATTGAGGGGGCTTTACTCTGTATCTAACCCCGTGCTGTACCTGTCCTGGGAGTTTTTGATGGGGACGGTGTAGAGGAAGCTTTACTCTGTATCTAACACAGTGCTGTACCTGCCCTTGGATGTTTGATGGGAACAGTGTAGAGGGAGCTTTACTCTGTATCTAAACCCGTGCTGTACCTGTCCTGCGAGTGTTTGATGGGGACAGTATCGAGGGAGCTTTAATCCTTATCTAACCATGTCCTGTTCCAGTCCTGGGAGTGTTTGATGGGGACAGTGTAGAGGGAGCTTTACTCTGTATCTATCCCAGTGCTGTACCTGTCCATGGAGGGTTTGATGGGGAAAGTGTAGAGGGAGCTTTCCTCTGTATCTAACCCCGTGCTTTACCTATCCTGGGAGTGTTTCATGGGAGCAGTGTAGAGGAAGCTTTAATCCGTATCTAACCCTTTGCTGTACCTGTCCTGGGAGTGTTTGATGGGGACAGTATAGAGGGAGCTTAACTCTGTATCTAACCTCGTGCTGTACGTGCCCTGGGAGTGTTTGATGGGGACAGTGCAGAGGGAGATTTATTCTGTATCTAAACCCGTGCTGTCCCTGCCCTGGGAGTGTTTGATGGGGACGGTGTAAAGGAAGTTTTACTCTGTATCTAACCCCGTAATGTACCTGTCCTGGGAGTGTCTGATGGGGACGTTGTAAAGGGAGCTTTACTCTGTATCTAACCCCGTGCTGTACCTGTCCTGGGAGGGTTTGATGGGGAGAGTTTAGAGGTAGCTTTACTCTGTATATAAACCTGTCCTGTACCTGCCCTGGGAGTGCTTCATGTGGACAGTGTAGAGGGAACTTTACTCTGAATCTTACCCCGGGCAGTACCAGTCCTGGGAGTGTTTGATGGGGACAGGTTAGAGGGAGATTTACTCTGTATCTAACCCCGTGCTGTGCCAGTCATGTGAGTGTTTGATGGGGAGAGTATAGAGGGAGATTTACACTGTATCTAACCCTGTGCTGTAGGGGACCTGGGAGTGCTTGATGGGGACAGTGTAGAGGGAGCTTTACTCTGTATCTAACCCAATGCTTTTCCTGACATGGGAGTGTTTGATGGGGAAAGTGTAGAGGTAGCTTTACTCAGTATCTAACCCTGTCCTGTTCCTGTCCTGGGAGTGTTTTATGGGGACAGTATAGAGGGAGATTTACTCTGTATCTAACCCTGTTCTGTTCCTGTCCAGGGAGTGTTTTATGGGAACAGTGCAGAGGGAGCTTCACCTTGTATCAAACCCTGTGCTGTACCTGTCCTGGGAGTGTTTGATGGGGACAGTATAGAGGGAGCTTTACTCTGTATCTAACCCAGTGTTGTACGTGCCCTGGGAGTGTTTGATGATGACAGTGCAGTGGGACCTTTATTCTGTATCTAACCCTGTGCTGTAGCAGTCCTGGGTGTGTTTGATGGGGAAAGTGTAGAGGTAACTTTACTCTGTATCTAACCCTGTCCTGTTCCTGTCCTGGGAGTGTTTGATGGAGACAGTGTAGAGGGAGCTTTACTCTGTATCTAACCCTGTCCTGTTCCAGTCCTGGGAGTGTTTGATGGGGAAAGTGTAGAGGTAGCTTTATTCTGTATCTAACCCTGTCCTGTTCCTGTCCTGGGAGTGTTTGATGGGGACAGTATCGAGGGAGCTTTACTCTGTATCTAACCCTGTTCTGCTCCTGTCCAGGGAGTGTTTGATGGGGACAGTGCAGAGGGAGCTTTACTCTGTATCTAACACTGTGCTGTACCTGTCCTGGGAGTGTTTGATGGGGACAGTATTGAGGGAGCTTTACTCTTTATCTAACCCAGTGCTGTACTTGCCCTGGGAGTGTTTGATGATGACAGTGCAGTGCGACCTTAATTCTGTATCTAAACCCGTGCTGTACCTGGCCTGGGACTGTTTGATGGGGACGGTGTAGAGGGAGATTTACCCAGTATCTAACACCGTGCTGTACCTGTCCTGGAGTGTTTGATGCGGACAGTGTAGAGGGAGCTTTACCTTGTATCAAACCCTGTGCTGTACCTGTCCTGGGAGTGTTTGATGGGGACAGTATAGAGGGAGCTTTACTCTGTATCTAACCCAGAGCTGTACGTGCCCTGGGAGTGTTTGATGATGACAGTGCAGTGGGACCTTTATTCTGTATCTAAACCAGTGCTGCACCTGGCCTGGGAGTGTTTGATGGGGACGGTATAGTGGGAGATTTACTCTGTATCTAACACCGTGCTGTACCTGTCCTGGGAGTGTTTTATGGGGACAGTGTAGAGGAAGTTTTACTCTGTATCTAACCCCGTAATGTACCTGCACTGGGATTGTTTGATGGGGACGGTGTAGCGGGAGCTTTACTCTGTATCTAACCCCGTGCTGTACCTGTCCTGTGAGGGTTTGATGGGGATAGTTTAGAGTGAGCTTTACTCTGTATATAACCTTGTCTTGTACCTGCCCTGGGAGTGCTTCATGGGGACTGTGTAGAGGGAGCTTTACTCTGAATCTTACCCCGGGCAGTACCAGTCCTGGGAGTTTTAGATGGGGACAGGTTAGAGGGAGATTTACTCTGTATCTAACCCTGTGCTGTAACTGCCGTGGGAGTGTGTGATGGGCACAGTGTAGGGGGAGTTTTTCTCTGTTTCTAACACCGGGCTGTACTAGTCCTGGGAGTGTTTGATGGGTAAAGTATCGAGGGAGCTTTACTCTGTATCTAACCACGTGCTGTATCTGTACTGGGAATTTTTGATGGATACATTATCGAGGGAACTTTTCTCTGCATCTAACTCCGTGCTGTACCTGTCCTGGGAGTGTTTGATGGGGACAGTATCGACAGAGCTTTACTCTGTATCTAACCCCGTGCTGTACCTGTCCTGGGAGTGTTTGATGGGTACAGTAGCGAGGGAGCTTTACTCTGTATCTAACCCTGTGGTGTACCTGTACTGGGAAATTTAGTTGGATACATTATCAAGTGAAATTTTCTCTGCATCTAACCCCGTGCTGTACCTGTCCTGGGAGTGTTTGATGGGGACAGTATTGAGGAAGTTTAACTCTGTACCTATCCCCGTGCTGAACCTGTCCTGGGAGTGTTTGATGGGCACAGTATTGAGGGGGCTTTACTCTGTATCTAACCCCGTGCTGTACCTGTCCTGGGAGTTTTTGATAGGGACGGTGTAGAGGAAGCTTTACTCTGTTTCTATCACAGTGCTGTACCTGCCTTTGGATGTTTGATGGGAACAGTGTAGAGGGAGCTTTACTCTGTATCTAAACCCGTGCTGTACCTGTCCTGAGAGTGTTTGATGGTGACAGTATCGAGGGAGCTTTACTCCTTATCTAACCATGTCCTGTTCCAGTCCTGGGAGTGTTTGATGGGGACAGTGTAGAGGGAGCTTTACTCTGTATCTATCCCAGTGCTGTACCTGTCCATGGAGGGTTTGATGGGGAAAGTGTAGAGGGAGCTTTACTCTGTATCTAACCCCGTGCTTTACCTATCCTGGGAGTGTTTCATGGGAGCAGTGTAGAGGAAGCTTTACTCTGTATCTAACCCTTTGCTGGACCTGTCCTGGGAGTGTTTGATGGGGACAGTATAGAGGGAGCTTAACTCTGTATCTAACCTCGTGCTGTACGTGCCCTGGGAGTGTTTGATGGGGACAGTGCAGAGGGAGCTTTATTCTGTATCTAAACCCGTGCTGTCCCTGCCCTGGGAGTATTTTATGGGGACAGTGTAGAGGGAGCTTCACTCTGTATCTAATCCCGTGCTGTACCTGTCCTGGGATTGTTTGATGATGACAGTATCGAGGGAGCTTTGATCTGTATCTAGCCCCGTGCTGCACCTGCCCTGGGAGTGTTTGATGGGGACAGTGTAGAGAGAGCTTTACTCTGTATCTAACCCTGTGCTGTTCAGTCCTGGGAGTGTTTGATGGGGAAAGTGTAGAGGTAGCTTTACTCTGTATCTAACCCTGTCCTGTTCCTGTCCTGGGAGTGTTTGATGGGGACAGTATAGAGGGAGCTTTACTCTGTATCTAACCCTGTCCTGTTCCAGTCCTGGGAGTGTTTGATGGAGACAGTGTAGAGGGAGCTTTACTCTGTATCTAACCCAGTGCTGTTCCTGCCCTGGGAGTGTTTGATGGGGAAAGTGTAGAGGTAGCTTTATTCTGTATCTAACCCTGTCCTGTTCCTGTCCTGGGAGTGTTTGATGGGGACAGTGCAGAGGGAGCTTTACTCTGTATCTAACACTGTGCTGTACCTGTCCTGGGAGTGTTTGATTGGGACAGTATAGAGGGAGCTTTACTCTTTATCTAACCCAGTGCTGTACTTGCCCTGGGTGTGTTTGATGATGACAGTGCAGTGCGACCTTTATTCTGTATCTAAACCCGTGCTGTACCTGGCCTGGGACTGTTTGATGGGGACGGTGTAGAGGGAACTTTACTCTGTATCTAACCCTGTGCTGTACCAGTCCTGGGAGTGTTTGATGGGGAGAGTATAGATGGAGGTTTACACTGTAGCTAACCCTGTGCTGTACCCGTCCTGGAGTGTTTGATGGGGACGGTGTAAAGGAAGTTTTACTCTGTATCTAACCCCGTAATGTACCTGCACTGGGAGTGTTTGATGGGGACGGTGTAAAGGGAGCTTTACTCTGTATCTAACCCCGTGCTGTACCTGTCCTGGGAGGGTTTGATGTGGACAGTTTAGAGGGAGCTTTACTCTGTATATAAACCTGTCCTGTACCTGCCCTGGGAGTGCTTCATGAGGACAGTGTAGAGGGAACTTTACTCTGAATCTTACCCCGGGCAGTACCAGTCCTGGGAGTGTTTGACGGGGACAGGTTAGAGGGAGATTTACTCTGTATCTAATCCCGTGCTGTGCCAGTCATGTGAGTGTTTGATGGGGAGAGTATAGAGGGAGGTTTACACTGTATCTAACCCTGTGCTGTAGGGGACCTGGGAGTGTTTGATGGAGACAGTGTAGAGGGCGATTTACTCTGTATCTAACCCAATGCTTTTCCTGACCTGGGAGTGTTTGATGGGGAAAGTGTAGAGGTAGCTTTACTCAGTATCTAACCCTGTCCTGTTCCTGTCCTGGGAGTGTTTGATGGGGACAGTATATAGGGAGCTTTACTCTGTATCTAACCCTGTTCTGTTCCTGTCCAGGGTGTGTTTTATGGGAACAGTGCAGAGGGAGCTTTACCTTGTATCAAACCCTGTGCTGTACCTGTCCTGGGAATGTTTGATGGGGAAGGTATAGAGGGAGCTTTGCTCTGTATCTAACCCAGTGCTGTACGTGCCCTGGGAGTGTTTGATGATGACAGTGCAGTGGGACCTTTATTCTGTATCTAAACCAGTGCTGCACCTGGCCTGGGAGTGTTTGATGGGGACGGTGAAGTGGGAGATTTACTCTGTATCTCACACCGTGCTGTACCTGTCCTGGGAGTGTTTGATGGGGACAGTGTAGAGGAAGTTTTACTCTGTATCTAACCCCGTAATGTACCTGCACTGGGAGTGTTTGATGGGGACGGTGTAGCGGGAGCTTTACTCTGTATATAACCCTGTCTTGTACCTGCCCTGGGAGTGCTTCATGGGGACTGTGTAGAGGGAGCTTTACTCTGAATCTTACCCCGGGCAGTACCAGTCCTGGGAGTTTTAGATGGGGACAGGTTAAAGGGAGATTTACTCTGTATCTAACCCTGTGCTGTAACTGCCGTGGGAGTGTATGATGGGCACAGTGTAGGGGGAGTTTTTCTCTGTTTCTAACACCGGGCTGTACTAGTCCTGGGAGTGTTTGATGGGTACAGTATCGAGGGAGCTTTACTCTGTATCTAACCCCGTGCTGTATCTGTACTGGGAATTTTAGATGGATACATTATCGATGGAACTTTTCTCTGCATCTAACTCCGTGCTGTACCTGTCCTGGGAGTGTTTGATGGGGACAGTATCGAGGGAGCTTTACTCTGTATCTAACCCCGTGCTCTACCTGTCCTGGGAGTGTTTGATGGGTACAGTAGCGAGGGAGCTTTACTCTGTATCTAACCCTGTGGTGTACCTGTACTGGGAACTTTAGTTGGATACATTATCAAGCGAAATTTTCTCTGCATCTAACCCCGTGCTGTACCTGTCCTGGGAGTGTTTGATGGGGACAGTATCGAGGAAGTTTAACTCTGTACCTATCCCCGTGCTGAACCTGTCCTGGGAGTGTTTGATGGGCACAGTATTGAGGGGGCTTTACTCTGTATCTAACCCCGTGCTGTACCTGTCCTGGGAGTTTTTGATGGGGACGGTGTAGAGGAAGCTTTACTCTGTATCTAACACAGTGCTGTACCTGCCCTTGGATGTTTGATGGGAACAGTGTAGAGGGAGCTTTACTCTGTATCTAAACCCGTGCTGTACCTGTCCTGTGAGTGTTTGATGGGTACAGTATCGAGGGAGCTTTACTCCTTATCTAACCATGTCCTGTTCCAGTCCTGGGAGTGTTTGATGGGGACAGTGTAGAGGGAGCTTTACTCTGTATCTATCCCAGTGCTGTACCTGTCCATGGAGGGTTTGATGGGGAAAGTGTAGAGGGAGCTTTACTCTGTATCTAACCCCGTGCTTTACCTATCCTGGGAGTGTTTCATGAGAGCAGTGTAGAGGAAGCTTTACTCTGTATCTAACCCTTTGCTGTACCTGTCCTGGGAGTGTTTGATGGGGACAGTATAGAGGGAGCTTAACTCTGTATCTAACCTCGTGCTGTACGTGCCCTGGGAGTGTTTGTTGGGGACAGTGCAGAGGGAGATTTATTCTGTATCTAAACCCGTGCTGTCCATGCCCTGGGAGTGTTTGATGGGGACAGTGTAGAGGGAGCTTCACTCAATATCTAATCCCGTGCTGTACCTGTCCTGGGATTGTTTGATGATGACAGTGTCGAGGGAGCTTTGATCTGTATCTAGCCCCGTGCTGTACCTGCCCTGGGAGTGTTTGATGGGGACAGTGTCGAGAGAGCTTTACTCTGTATCTAACCCTGTGCTGTAGCAGTCCTGGGAGTGTTTGATGGGGAAAGTGTAGAGGTAGCTTTACTCTGTATCTAACCCTGTCCTGTTCCTGTCCTGGGAGTGTTTGATGGGGACAGTATAGAGGGAGCTGTACTCTGTATCTAACCCTGATCTGTTCCAGTCCTGGGAGTGTTTGATGGAGATAGTGTAGAGGGAGCTTTACTCTGTATCTAACCCAATGCTATTCCTGCCCTGGGAGTGTTTGATGGGGAAAGTGTAGAGGGAGCTATGTTCTGTATCTAACCCCGTGCTGTTCTTGTCCTGCGAGTGTTTGATGCGGACAATATAGAGGGAGCTTTACTCTGCATCTAACCCTGTTCTGTTCCTGTCCAGGGAGTGTTTGATGGGAACAGTGCAGAGGGAGCTTTACTCTGTATCTAACCCTGTGCTGTAGCTGTCCTGGGAGTGTTTGATGGTGACAGTTTAGATGGAGCTTTACTCTGTATCAAACCCAGTGCTTTACTTGCCCTGGGAGTGTTTGATGATGACAGTGCAGTGTACCTTTATTCTGTATATGAACCCGTGCTGTACCTGGCCTGGGAGTGTTTGATGGGGACGGTGTAGTGGGAGATTTACTCCGTATCTAACACCGTGCTGTACCTGCCCTGGGAGTGTTTGAATGGGACACTGTAGAGGAAGTTTTACTCTGTATCTAACCCATCTAATGTACGTGCACTGGGAGTGTTTGATGGGGACGGTGTAAAGGGAGTTTTACTCTCTATCTAACCCCGTGCAGTACCTGTCGTGGGAGGGTTTGATGGGGACAGTTTTGAGGGAGCTTTACTCTGTATATAAACCTGTCCTGTACCTGCCCTGGGAGTGCTTCATGAGGACAGTGTAGAGGGAGCTTTACTCTGAATCTTACCCCGGGCAGTACCAGTCCTGGGAGTGTTTGATGGGTACAGGTTAGAGGGAGATTTACTCTGTATCTAACCCCGTGCTGTGCCAGTCCTGTGAGTGTTTGATGGGGAGAGTATAGAGGGAGGTATACACTGTATCTAACCCTGTGCTGTAGGGGACCTGGGAGTGTTTGATGGAGACAGTGCAGAGGTAGCTTTACTCTGTATCTAACCCAATGTTTTTTCTGACCTGGTAGTGTTTGATGGAGACAGTGTAGAGGTAGCTTTACGCTGTATCTAACCCTGTCCTGTTCCTGTCCTGGGAGTGTCTGATGGGGACAGTATAGCGGGAGCTTTACTCTGTATATAACCCTGTTCTGTTCCTGTCGAGGGAGTGTTTTATGGGAACAATGCAGAGGGAGCTTTACCTTGTATCAAACCCTGTGCTGTACCTGTCCTGGGTTTGTTTGATGGGGACAATATAGAGGGAGCTTTACTCTGTATCTAACCCAGTGCTGTATGTGCCCTGGGAGTGTTTGATGATGACAGTGCAGTGGGACCTTTATTCTGTATCTAAACCAGTGCTGCACCTGGCCTGGGAGTGTTTGATGGGGATGGAGTAGTGGGAGATTTACTCTGTATCTCACACGGAGCTATACCTGTCCTGGGAGTGTTTGATGGGGACAGTGTAGAGGAAGTTTTACTCTGTATCTAACCCCGTAATGTACCTGCACTGGGAGTGTTTGATGGGGACGGTGTAGAGGGAGCTTTACTCTCTATCTAACCCCGTGCTGTACCTGTGCTGGGAGGGTTTGATGGGGACAGTTTAGAATGAGCTTTACTCTGTATATAACCCTGTCCTGTACCTGCACTGGGAGTGCTTCCTGGGGACTGTGTAGAGGGAGCTTTACTCTGAATCCTACCCCGGGCAGTACCAGTCCTGGGAGTTTTAGATGGGGACAGGTTTAAGGGAGATTTACTCTGTATCTAACCCTGTGCTGTAACTGCCAAGGGAGTGTATGATGGGCACAGTGTAGGGGGAGTTTTTCTCTGTTTCTAACCCCGGGCTGTACTAGACCTGGGAGTGTTTGATGGGTACAGTATCGAGGGAGCTTTACTCTGTGTCTAGCCCCGTGCTGTACCTGTACTGGGAATTTTAGATGGATACATTATCGAAGGAACTTTTCTCTGCATCTAACACGGTGCTGTAACTGTCCTGGGAGTGTTTGATGGGGACAGTATCGAGGGAGCTTTACTCTGTATCTAACCCCGTGCTGTACCTGTCCTGGGAGTGTTTGATGGGTACAGTATCGAGGGAGCTTTAGTCTGTATCTAACACTGTGGTGTACCTGTACTGGGAATATTAGATGGATACATTATAGAGGGAAGTTTTCTCTGCATCTAACCCCGTGCTGTACCTGTCCTGGGAGTGTTTGATGGGGACAGTATCGAGGAAGTTTAACTCTGCACCTAACCCCGTGCTGTACCTGTCCTGGGAGAGTTTGCTGGGGACAGTGTAGAGGAAGCTTTACTCTGTATCAAACCCTGTCCTGTACCTGCCCTGTGAGTGCTTGATGGGCACAGTGAAGACTGAGCTTTACTCTGTATCTAACTCTGTGCTGCACCAGTCCTGGGAGTGTTTGATGGGGAGAGCTTAGAGGGAAATTTAGACTGTATCTAACCCCGTGCTGTACCTGCCCTGGGAGTGTACGTTGGGCACAGTGTAGGGGGAGCTTTACTCTGTATCTAACCCCGTGTTGTACCAGTCCTGGGAGTGTTTGATGGGGACAGTGTAGAGGGAGCTTTACTCTGTATCTAACCCCGTGCTGTACCAGTCCTGGGAGTGTTTGATGGCGATAGTGTAGACGGAACTTGACTCTGTATCTAACCCCTTGCTGTACCAGTCCTGGGAGTGTTTGATGGGGAGAGTATAGAGGGAGGTTTACACTGTATCTAACCCTGTGCTGTACCGGACTTGGGAGAGTTTGATGGGGACAGTGTAGGGGGAGCTTTACTCTGTATCAAACCCCATGCTGTACCTGTCCTGAGAGTGATTGATGGGGACAGATTAGAGTGAAATTTACTCTGTATCTAACCCCGTGCTGTACCTGCCCTGGGAGTGTATGATGGCCACAGTGTAGGGGCAGCTTTACTCTGTATCTAACCCCGTGCTGTACCAGTCCTGGGAGTGTTTGCACGGGAGAGAGTATAGAGGGAGCTTTACACTGTATCTAACCCTGTGCTGTAGGGGACCTGGGAGTGTTTGATTTAGACAGTGTAGAGGGAGATTTACTCTGTATCTAACCCTGTGCTTTTCCTCCCCTGGGAGTGTTTGATGGGGAAAGTGAAGAGGTAGCTTTACTCTGTATCTGACCCTGTCTTGTTCCCGTCGTGGGAGTGTTTGATGGGGACAGTATCGAGGGAGCTTTACTCTGTATCTAACCCAGTTCTGTTCCTGTCCAGGGAGTGTTTTAAGGGGACAGTGCAGAGGGAGCTTTACTCTGTATTTAACCCTGTGCTGTACCTGTCCTGGGAGTGTTTGATGGGGTCCGTATAGAGCTAGCTTTACTCTGTATCTAACCCAGTGCTGTACTTGTCCTGGGAGTGTATGATGATGACAGTGCAGTGTGACCATTATTCTGTATATAAACCCGTGCTGTACCTGCACTGGGAGTGTTTGATGGGGATCGTGTAGAGGGAGCTTTACTCTGTATCTAACCCTGTGCTGTACCTGTCGTGGGAGGGTTTGATGGGGAAGTTTAGAGGGAGCTTTACTCTGTATCTAACCCCGTGCTGTACCAGTCCTGTGAGAGTTTGATGGGGAGAGTATAGAGGGAGGTTTACCCTGTATCTAACCCTGTGCTGTAGCGGACCTGGTAGTGTTTGATGGAGACAGTGTAGAATGTGCTTTAGTCTGTATCTAACCCTGTCCTGTTCCTGTCCTGGGAGAGTTTGATGGGGACAGTATAGAGGGAGCTTTACTCTTTATCTAACCCTGTTCTGTTCCTGTCCAGGGAGTGTTTTATGGGAGCAGTGCAGAGGGAGCTTCACCTTGTATCAAACCGTGTGCTGTACCTGTCCTGGGAGTGTTTGATGGGCACAGTATTGAGGGAGCTTTACTCTGTAGCTAACCCAGTGCTGTACGTGCCCTGGGAGTGTTTGATGATGAAAGTGCAGTGGGATCTTTATTCTGTATCTAAACCCGTGCTGTACCTGGCCTGGGAGTGTTTGATGGGGACGGTGTAGTGGGAAATTTACTCTGTATCTAATCCCGTAATGTACCTGCCCTGGGAGTGTTTGATGGGGACGGTGTAGAGGGAGCTTTACTCTGTATCTAACCCCGTGCTGTACCTGTCCTGGGAGGGTTTGATGGGGACAGTTTAGAGGGAGCTTTACTCTGTATCTAACCCCGTGCTGTACCTGTCCTGGGAGGGTTTGATGGGGACAGTTTAGAGGGAGCTTTACTCTGTATATAACCCTGTCCTGTAGCTGCCCTGGGAGTGCTTCATGGGGACTGTGTAGAGGGAGCTTTACTCTGAATCTTAAACCGGGCAGTACCAGTCCTGGGAGTTTTAGATGGGGACAGGTTAAACGGAGATTTACTCTGTATCTAACCCTGTGCTGTAACTGCCGTGGGAGTGTATGATGGGCACAGTGTAGGGGGAGTTTTTCTCTGTTTCTAACCCCGGGCTGTACTAGTCCTGGGAGTGTTTGATGGGGACAGTTTAGAGGAAGTTTTACTCTGTATCTAACCCCGTAATGTACCTGCACTGGGAATTATAGATGGATACATTATAGAGGGAAATTTTCTCTGCATCTAACCCCGTGCTGTACCCGTACTGGGAATTTTAGATGGATACATTATCGAGGGAACTTTTCTCTGCATCTAACCCCTTGCTGTACCTGTCCAGGGAGTGTTTGATGGGGACAGTATCGAGGGAGATTTACTCTGTATCTAACCCCGTGCTGTACCTGTCCTGGGAGTGTTTGATGGGGACAGTGTAGAGGAAGCTTTACTCAGTATCAAACCCTGTACTGTACCTGCCCTGGGAGTATTTGATGGGGAGGGTGTAGAGGGAGCTTTACTCTGAATCTTACCCCGGGCAGTACCAGTCCTGGGAGTTTTAGATGGGGACAGGTTAAAGGGAGATTTACTCTGTATCTAACCCTGTGCTGTAACTGCCCTGGGAGTGTATGATGGGCACAGTGTAGGGGGAGTTTTTCTCTGTTTCTAACACCGGGCTGTACTAGTCCTGGGAGTGTATTTTTGGGTAAAGTATCGAGGGAGCTTTACTCTGTATCTTACCCCGTGCTGTACCTGTACTGGGAATTTTAGATGGATACATTATAGAGGGAAATTTTCTCTGCATCTAACCCCGTGCTGTACCTGTCCTGGGAGTGTTTGATGGGGACAGTATCGAGGAAGTTTAACTCTGTACCTAACCCCATGCTGTGCCTGTCCTGGGAGAGTTTGCTGGGGACAGTGTAGAGGAAGATTTACTCTGTATCTAACCCTGTCCTGTACCTGCCCTGTGAGTGCTTGATGGGCACAGTGAAGACTGTGCTTTACTCTGTATCTTACTCTGTGCTGCACCAGTCCTGGGAGTGTTTGATGGGGAGAGCTTAGAGGGAAATTTAGACTGTATCTAACCCCGTGCTGTACCTGCCCTGGGAGTGTACGATGGGCACAGTTTAGGGGGAGCTTTACTCTGTATCTAACCCTGTGCTTTACCAGTCCTGGGAGTGTTTGATGGGGACAGTGTAGAGGGAGCTTTACTCTGAATCTAACCCCGTGCTGTACCAGTCCTGGGAGTATTTGATGTCGATAGTGTAGAGGGAGCTTGACTCTGTATCTAACCCCTTGCTGTACCTGTCGTGGGAGTGTTTGATGTGGAGAGTATAGAGGGAGGTTTACACTGTATCTAACCCTGTGCTGTACCTGAATTGGGAGAGTTTGATGGGGACAGTGTAGAGGGAGCTTTACTCTGTATCTAACCCCGTGCTGTACCTGTCCTGAGAGTGTTTGATGGGGACAGATTAGAGGGAAATTTACTCTGTATCTAACCCCGTGCTGTACCTGCCCTTGGAGTGTATGATGGCCACAGTGTAGGGGCAGCTTTACTCTGTATCTAACCCCGTGCTGTACCAGTCCTGGGAGTGTTTGATGGGGAGAGTATAGTGGGAGGTTTACACTGTATCTAACCCTGTGCTGTAGGGACCTGGGAGTGTTTGATGTAGACAGTGTAGAGGGAGCTTAACTCTGTATCTAACCCAGTGCTTTTCCTGCCCTGGGAGTGTTTGATGGAGAAAGTGAAGAGGTAGCTTTACTCTGTATCTGACCCTGTCTTGTTCCCGTCGTGGGAGTGTTTGATGGGGACAGTATCGAGGGAGCCTTACTCTGTATCTATCCCAGTTCTGTTCCTGTCCAGGGAGTGTTTGAAGGGGACAGTGCAGAGGGAGCTTTACTCTGTATTTAACCCTGTGCTGTACCTGTCCTGGGAGTGTTTGATGGGGAAAGTATAGAGCTAGATTTACTCTGTATCTAACCCAGTGCTGTACTTGCCCTGGGAGTGGTTGATGATGACAGTGCAGTGTGACCTTTATTCTGTATATAAACCAGTGCTGTACCTGGCCTGGGAGTGTTTGATGGGGATGGTGTAGAGGGAGCTTTACTCTGTATCTAACCCCGTGCTGTACCTGTCCTGGGAGGGTTTGATGGGGACAGTTTAGAGTGAGCTTTACTCAGTATATAACCTTGTCCTGTAGCTGCCCTGGGAATGCTTCATGGGGACTGTGTAGAGGGAGCTTTAATCTGAATCTTACCCCGGGCAGTACCAGTCCTGGGAGTTTTAGATGGGGACAGGTTAAAGGGAGATTTTCTCTGTATCTAACCCTGTGCTTTAACTGCCGTGGGAGTGTATGATGGGCACAGTGTAGGGGGAGTTTTTCTCTGTTTCTGACCCCGAGCTGTACGAGTCCTGGGAGTGTTTGATGGGCAAAATATCGAGGGAGCTTTACTCTGTATCTAACCCCTTGCTGTACCAGACCTGGGAGTGTTTGATGGGGACAGTGCAGAGGAAGTTTTACTCTGTATCTTACCCCGTAATGTACCTGCAATGTGAGTGTTTGATGGGGACGGTGTAGAGGGAGCTTCACTCTGTATCTAACCCTGTGCTGTACCTGTACTGGGAATTTTAGATGGATACATTATAGAGTGAAATTTTCTCTGCATCTAACCCCGTGCTGTACCTGTCCTGGGAGTGTTTGATGGTGACAGTATCGAGGAAGTTTATCTCTGTACCTAACCCCGTGCTGTACCTGTCCTGGGAGAGTTTGATGGGGACAGTGTAGAGAAAGCTTTACTCTGTATCAAACCCTCTACTGTATCTGCCCTGGGATTGTTTGATGGGGACGGTGTAAGGTAGATTTACTCTGCATCTAACTCTGTCCTGTACCTGCCCTGTGAGTGCTTGATGGGGACAGTGAAGACTGAGCTTTACTCTGTATCTAACTCTGTGCTGCACCAGTCCTGGGAGTGTTTGATGGGGACAGCTTAGAGGGAAATTTAGACAGTATCTAACCCCGTGCTGTACTTTCCCTGGGAGTGTACGATGGGCACAGTGTGGGGGGAGCTTTACTCTGTATCTAACCCCGTGCTGTACCAGTCATGGGAGTGTTTGATGGGGACAGTATAGCGGGAGCTTTACTCTGTATCTAACCCCGTGCTGTACCAGTCCTGGGAGTGTTTGATGGCGATAGTGTAGAGGGAGCTTTACTCTGTATCTAACCCCTTGCTGTAACAGTCCTGGGAGTGTTTGATGGGGAAAGTATAGAGGGAGTTTTACACTGTATCTAACCCTGTGCTGTACCGGAACTGGGAGTGTTTGATGGGGACAGTGTAGAGGGAGCTTTACTTTGTATCTAACCGCGTGCTGTACATGTCCTGGGAGTTTTTGATGTGGACAGATTAGAGGGAAATTTACTCGGTATCTAAACCCCGTGCTGTACCAGTCCTGGGAGTGTTTGATGGAGAGAGTGTAGAGGGAGGTTTACACTGTATCTAACCCTGTGCTGTAGGGGACCTGGGATTGTTTGATGGAGTCAGTGTAGAGGGAGCTTTACTCTGTATCTAACCCAGTGCATTTCCTGCCCTGGGAGTGTTTGATGGGGAAAGTGTAGAGGTAGCTTTACACTGTATCTGACCCTGTCTTGTTCCCGTCGTGGGAGTGTTTGATGGGGACAGTATAGAGGGAGCTTTACTCTGTATCTAAACCAGTTCTGTTCCTGTCCAGGGAGTGTTTGAAGGGGACAGTGCAGAGGGAGCTTTACTCTGTATCTAACCCTGTGCTGTACCTGTCCTGGGAGTGTTTGATGGGGACAGTATAGAGCTACCTTTACTCTGTATGTAACCCAGTGCTGTACTAGCCCTGGGAGTGTTTGATGATGACAGTGCAGTATGACCTTTATTCTGTATATAAACCCGTGCTGTACCTGGCCTGGGAGTGTTTGATGGGGACGGTATAGTGGGAGATTTACTCTGTATCTAACACCGTGCTGTACCTGTCCTGGGAGTGTTTGATGGGGACAGTGTAGAGGAAGTTTTACTCTGTATGTAACCCCGTAATGTAACTGCACTGTGAGTGTTTGATGGGGATGGTGTAGAGGGAGCTTTACTCTCTATCTAACCCCGTGCTGTACCTGTACTGGGAGGGTTTGATGGGGACAGTTTAGAGTGAGCTTTACTCTGTATATAACCCTGTCCTGTAGCAGCCCTGGGAGTGCTTCATGGGGACTGTGTAGAGGGAGCTTTACTCTGAATCTTACCCCGGGCAGTACCAGTCCTGGGAGTTTTTCATGGGGACAGGTTAAAGGGAGATTTACTCTGTATCTAACCCTGTGCTGTAACTGCCGTGGGAGTGCATGATGGGCACAGTGTAGGGGGAGTTTTTCTCTGTTTCTAACCCCGGGCTGTACTAGTCCTGGGAGTGTTTGATGGGTACATTATCGAAGGAACTTTTCTCTGCATCAAACCCCGTGCTGTACCTGTCCTGGGAGTGTTTGATGGGTACAGTGTCGAGGGAGTTTTACTCTGTATCTAACCCTGTGGTGTACCTGTACTGGGAATTTTAGATGATAACATTATAGAGGGAAATTTTCTCTGCATCTCACCCCGTGCTGTACCTGTCCTGGGAGTGTTCAATGGGGACAGTGTAGAGGAAGCTTTACTCTGTATCAAACCATCTACTTTATCTGCCCTGGGAGTTTTTGATGGGGACGGTGTAGAGGTAGATTTACTCTGCATCTAACTCTGTCCAGTACCTGCCCTGTGAGTGCTTGTTGGGGACAGTGTAGACTGAGCTTTACTCTGTATCTAATTCTGTGCTGCACCAGTCCTGGGAGTGTTTGATGGGGACAGTATAGAGGGAGCTTTACTCTGTATCTAACCCCGTGCTGTACCAGTCCTGGGAGTGTTTGATGGCGATAGTGTAGAGGGAGCTTGACTCTGTATCTAACCCCTTGCTGTACCAGTCCTGGGAGTGTTTGATGGGGTGAGTATAGAGGGAGCTTTACACTGTATCTAACCCTGTGCTGTACCTGTCCTGGGAGTGTTTGATGGGCACAGATTAGTGGGAAATTTTCTCTGCATCTAACCCCGTGCTGTACCTGCCCTGTGTGTGTATGTTGGGCACAGTGTAGGGGGCGCTTTACTCGGTATCTAAACCCGTGCTGTACCTGCCCTGGGAGTGTTGGATGGGGAGAGTATAGTGGGAGGTTTACACTGTATCTAACCCTGTGCTGTAGGGGACCTGGGAGTGTTTGATGGAGACAGTGTAGAGGGAGCTTTACTCTGTATCTAACCCAGTGCTTTTCCTGCCCTGGGAGTTTTTGATGGGGAAAGTGTAGAGGTAGCTTTACTCTGTATCTAACCCTGTCCTGTTCCTGTCCTGGGAGTTTTTGTTGGGGAATGTGTAGAGGTAGCTTTACTCTGTATCTGACCCTGTCCTGTTCCCTTCCTGGGAGTGTTTGATGGGGACAGTATCGAGGGAGCTTTACTCTGTATCTAACCCTGTTCTGTTCCTGTCCAGTGAGTGTTTGATGGGGAAAGTATCGAGGGAGCTTTACTCTGTATCTAGCCCCTGCTGCATCCTTTCTGGGAGTGTTTTTTGGCAACATTCTCGCCCAAAACAAAAACAATCCAAAAATCAGGCCTAATAAATTGAACATCAGTTTCCTTGTTTGATTCTCCCTGGTCTGTTCTGATTCTCTGATAGATTCCTCGTGTTTACCCTCCACATGAGCAGTCATCCTAATCCCGTCTACCTGTCCTGCTCCCAACGCGGCATCTGACAACAATAAGGCCAGTGATACAGGAGCGTCTCAGCGAGTGAGACAGGTGAGTCTTCAACCTGACCTGGGTATATGTGAGTGGCCCGGGTTAATCCGACACTCCAGGTACAGTTTAGACAGTTTGAGTGCATCACAGCTTTGCCAGAATGAGACCTGGATTCCAAGGGTTAAATTGCAAAGTGAGATTGCACAAACTCGGGTTGTATTCCCTGAAATTTAGTAGCATCAGGGGTGACTTGATCAAATTGTCAAATCCTGAGAGGAACTGTGTGGGGAGATTAGGGGAATGTATGAGCTCTTGTCCTGAGTAACAAGCTTTATGAGGCATCTTATCGAATCCCTTTTGAACAGACAAGTATCCTCCTGTCACTACAGGTTACCTGTATGTTGCAAAATTATTCTGATAATTTTAATCCCACAGAGTCAAAATTTCTGCGATTCTGTGACTGAGTCAGAACTTCAAATAGTTCAGATTCACTGTTTAAAATAAGCAGTCACTTTTCTGTGGTGGTTTTTGAGATTGAGTATGGATCTCAGAATCTGTCAGTGGAAGGGAGTTTCTACAGAGATAGGAAATGCGATTGATGAATAAAGGTGCAGGATTTTGATCACTGCATAAGATTGTGTCTGTTGCAGTTTCCCAGCAGTTTACATTTTCATGGGAAAGGGATGATTATCCAATGTCAACAATTCAATTTCTTCAGACAAGTGAAAACGCAAGAGAAAGAGGGAATATACCAACACTGGAACAAACAGGCAACTGTATGAGGAAGGTTTCAATTCTCTGCATGTTTTAAAGTGAATTCCTGAGCTAAAGATTGAAATAAACAGGAGTTTAAATCTCACACTGGGATGCCATACAATTTCAGTCCTGTTATCCCAAAATTAAAAATAAAAATCTACAATTAGCTGGAGCTGCAAATCTGTCAGTTGATGAATGTTGTCTTGAAAATTTCACCCTGAATAGTGTGAGCCTTAGTATTGTGGCAACGTGTGAAGAAAGTGTTTGCATTCACACATTCCTACATTGTGAAATGTAAGTTAGCTTTGAAACAATAGGATGTAGGGCCAGGGAGTCTGAGTGGGCAAAAGGATTTGGATGATTAAAGAGTGAATTTTAATGATGTCCTTTGAAGGAGCCGTTTACTGTAAATGTCCCAAGACAATGAAATGCTTCAAAGGAAATATCTCGATTGACAGAAATTTTTCCCCAATGTCTGAAACATTTCTCAAGTCTTCAGAGACATGAAGGGGGCGGACATATTGTAAGATACAGATCATGAGGTGCTAGAGAATAACAGAATTGAAGTTGTGGGGCCCTCTCCTGTTTCAGAATGTCAGTTTTGATGTTTAACTGTGTGAAACTTGGTTAATGATTCTTAAAGCAGAAAGTTCCAATCCAATCTGTAACCTGCACTTCAAATTCCAAAGAGATATGTACACCTTAAGTGAATGAGTGAAATAGTGAAAGAAGGATTTCATTATAAGCAAATGTGTGGCTGCCCACTTTAAAAAGGATGGAACAGGTTACATTATAAATGGTGAAAAGCTGCAAACAGTGAGGGTCCAAAGGGTCCCTATCCATTTGTGTCAAGACTAATAAAACATCAAACAGTTCCAATGAGAAATTAAATTTGATATTTGGGATAAAGCTGCTTAAAAACTCACACTACTCATTCCATGAATCAGCCTCTGTAACCTGCACTTCAGCACATCACAAGAAAAATGATATTTTCAACTGTTCTTGATTCCAGTCTGTAACTCAATCCCGGGTATCTATTATTCTCTATATAAACCCTCTGCACCCCAAAATTAGATTCCAGTCTGTAACTCACTCCCGGCTATCTATTATTCTATATATAACCCACTGAACCCCTCGATTAGATTGCAGTCTGTAACTCAATCCCAGGTATTTATTATTCTATATATAAACCCCCTGAACCCCTCGATTAGATTCCAGTCTGTAACTCAATCCCGGGTATCGATTATTCTATATATAAACCCCCTGATCCCTTCGATTAGATTCCAGTCTGTAACTCACTCCCGGGTATCTATTATTCTGTATATAAAACCACTGCACCCTTCAATTAGATTCCAGTCTGTAACTCTCTCCCATATCTATTATTCTATATATAAACCCCTCATTCCCCTCGATGAGATTCCGTCCTTTAACTCACTCCCGGATATCTTTTATTCGATATATATTATATCGACATGATTTATATATAAACCACCCCGAACCCCTCGATTAAATTTCAGCCCGTAACTCACTCCCGGGCATCTGTTAATCTATATATAAACCACCCCAAACCCCTCCGTTAGATTCCTGCCTGTAACTCACTGCCGGGTGTCTGTTATTCTATATATAAACCACCCACAAAACCCTCCGTTAGATTCCTGTCTGAAACTCACTGCCGGGTGTCTGTTATTCTATATATAAACAAACCCAAACCCCTCCGTTAGATTCCAGTCTGTAACTCAATCTCGGGTATCTGTTATTCTATATATAAACCACCCCGAACTCCTCGATAAGATTCCAGCATGTAACTCACTCCCGGGAATCTGTTATTCTATATAAAGACCACCCCAAACCCCTCGATTTGATTCCAGTCTGTAACTCATTCCCGTCTAACTGTTATTCAGTATATAAATGTCCCAAACCGCTCGACTAGATTTCAGTCTGTTACTCATTCCCGGGCTTCTGTTAATCTATATATATTATATTCATATGATTTATATATAAACACCCCGAACCCATCGATTTGTTTCCTGTCTGTAACTCACTCCCGGATATCTGTTATTCTATATATAAATTCCCCAAAACCCTCGATTAGATTCCAGTCTGTAACTCACTCTCGGGTATCTGTTATTCTATATATAAATCCCTCAAACCCCTCGATTTGATTCCAGTCTGTAACTCACTCGCAGGTATCTGTTATTCTAAATATAACCCCCCTGAACCCCTCGATAAGATTCCAGTCTGTAAATCACTCCTGGGTATCTGTTATTCTATATATAAACCCACCAAACCCCTCGATTAGATTCCAGTCTGTAACTCACTCCCGGGTATTTGTTATTCTATATATAAACCCACCAAACCCCTCGATTAGATTCCAGTCTGTAACTCACTCCCGGGTATCTGTTATTCTGTATATAAACCACCCCGAACCCCTCGATTAGACTCCAATCTTTAACTCAATCCTTGGTATCTATTATTCAATATATAAACCCCACAAACCCCACGATTAGATTGCAGTCCGCAACGCACACCCGGGTATCGTTTATTCTGTATATAAACCACCCCGAACCCCTCGATTTGATTCCAGTCCGTAAACTCACTCCCGAGTATCTGTTATTCTCTATATAAACCACCCCGAACCCCTCGATTAGATTCCAGCACTTCCACATCACAAGTTGAGGAAGGGGTCTCCCCCCATTTTGAAGTTGGTTAAAGGCTCTCCCGCCAATTTTAAGATGGAGAAGGGATGTCTCACAGGATATTGTCCTTTACACTCAATAATGTTAACACATTTTTGAATATTTTCAGTTTCGCACTACACTTTCTCATTCTCTTATCCTGTCTCGTTCCTTCTCTCCCTCTCCCACCCCATCTCTCTGCCACTCTATACATTTCTCTGTTTCTCTCTCTCACCCCATATCTTTACCCTACACTCGCTCCCCTCTCTTCATCTCTCTCTCTCAACTCATCCCTTTTTTATCGCTTGATCTCCTCTCTCTATCTCACTCGCTTACCCAGCTCTCTATCCCTCTCTCCCTACCTCTCTTCCTCTGAGAATCTAGTCTACAAACACCAGGCAGCCATTTTAGGTTTGTTCACAGTGGCCATTTTATGTCCCCACAGCAATGGGACACTAAGGACAGAGTTGACTCATGTAACATTAATATTTTAAACGTGACAGAGACACAGGTATGGAGACATGACTTCCCTGTGTATTCCCTGGAATATTGAAGGATCCGGGCGTTCACTCCCACACTTTGCTGCTGTGAATTTGAATTCTGAATTTTCTAAAACTGAATCTGGAAGTAAAAACCCCCGGGATAGAATGATTCACACTCTTTCTGCTGCTGCAAAGCCCGCGTCTGTGTCTGTTTCTCAGTATTTATTAACAATTTAAGATAATAGTTTAGAATGCCACAAGTTTGCCATAATGTCTGGAAAGAGGGTTGAAACAGAGGGGCTGAGGTAGCAAAACAAGAGGAGGGGGTGTGAATAGACACAGGATCTGGGGGTCTCCAATGTGTAGACTCTGCACAGCTCCCAGTCACATCTTTTAGAAATGGCCGAATTGCGAAAATGAATCCAGGGACAGTGAAGCAAGTGACTCACTAACAATGAGAGCATTTTAAAGATTCATTCATTCACTGCAAAGCGCTCAGTCTTTCTGAGGTTCTGATGGGGTCGGGGGTCATCACTGTACCTGTCCTGGGGGTGTTTTATGGGGACAGTGTAGAGGGAGCTATACTCTGTATCTAACCCCGTGCTGTGCCAGTCCTGGGAGTGTTTGATGGGGAGAGTATAGAGGGAGATTTACACTGTATCTAACCCTGTGCTGTAGGGGGCCTGGGAGTTTTTGATGGAGACAGTGTAGAGGGAGCTTTACTCTGTATCTAACCCAATGCTTTTCCTGCCCTGGGAGTGTTTGATGGGGAAAGTGTACAGGTAGCTTTACTCTGTATCTAATCCTGTCCTGTTCCTGTCCTGGGAGTGTTTGATGGGGACAGTATAGAGGGAGCTTTAATCTGTATCTAACCCTGTTCTGTTCCTGTCCAGGGTGTGTTTTATGGGAACAGTGCAGAGGGAGCTTTACCTTGTATCAAACCCTGTGCTGTACCTGTCCTGGGAGTGTTTTATGGGGACAGTATAGAGGGAGCTTTAATCTTTATCTAACCCAGTGCTGTACCTGCCCTGGGAGTGTTTGATGATGACAGTGCAGTGTGACATTTATTCTGTATCTAAACCCGTGCTGTACCTGGCCTGGGAGTGTTTGATGGGGACGGTGTAGTGGGAGATTTACTCTGTATCTCACACCGTGCTGTACCTGTCCTGGGAGGGTTTGATGGGGACAGTGTAGAGGAAGTTTTACTCTGTATCTAACCCCGTTATTTACCTGCACTGGGAGTGTTTGATGGGGACGGTGTAGAGGGAGATTTACTCTGTATCTAACCCCGTGCTGTACCTGTACTGGGAGGGTTTGATGGGGACAGTTTAGAATGAGCTTTACTCTGTATATAACCCTGTCCTGTACCTGCCCTGGGAGTGCTTCATGGGGACTGTGTAGAGGGAGCATTACTCTGAATGTTACCCCGGGCAGTACCAGTCCTGGGAGTTTTAGATGGGGAAAGGTTAGAGGGAGATTTACTCTGTATCTAACCCTGAGCTGTAACTGCCATGGGAGTGTATGATGGGCACAGTGTAGGGGGAGTTTTTCTCTGTTTCTAACACCGGGCTGTACTACTCCTGGGAGTGTTTGATGGGTACGGTATCGAGGGAGATTTACTCTGTATCTAACCCCGTGCTGCACCAGTCCTGGGAGTGTTTGATGGGGACAGCTTAGAGGGAAATTTAGACTGTATCCAACCCCGTGCTGTACCTGCCCTGGGAGTGCACGATGGGCACAGTGTAGGGTGAGCTTTACTCTGTATCTATCCCCGTGCTGTACCAGTCCTGGGAGTGTTTGATGGCGATAGTGTAGAGGGAGCTTTACTCTCTATCTAACCCCGTGCTGTACCAGTCCTGGGAGTGTTAGATGGGGAGAGTATAGAGGGAGTTTTACACTGTATCTCAACCCGTGCTGTACCTGCCCTGGGAGTGTACGATGGGCACAGTGTAGGGGGAGCTTTACTCTGTATCTAACCCCGTGCTGTACCAGTCCTGGGAGTGTTTGATGGGGAGAGTATTGAGGGAGGTATACACTGTATCTAACCCTGTGCTGTAGGGGACCTGGGAGTGTTTGATGGAGACAGTGTAGAGGGAGCTTTACTCAGTATCTCACCCAGTGCTTTTCCTGCCCTGGGAGTGTTTGATGGGGAAAGTGTAGAGGAAGCTTTTCTCTGTATCTGACCCTGTCATGTTCCCGTCGTAGGAGTGTTTGATGGGGCCAGTATCGAGGGAGCTTTACTCTGTATCTTACCCAGTTCTGTTCCTGTCCAGGGAGTGTTTGAAGGGGACAGTGCAGAGGGAGCTTTGCTCTTTATCTAACCCTGTGCTGTACCTGTCCTGGGAGTGTTTGATGGGGACAGTATAGAGGGAGCTTTACTCTTTATCTAACCTAGTGCTGTACGTGCCCTGGGAGTGTTTGATGATGACAGTGCAGTGTGAACTTTATTCTGTATATAAACCCGTGCTGTACCTGGCCTGGGAGTGTTTGATGGGGACGGTGTAGTGGGAGATTTACTCTGTATCTAACACCGTGCTGTACCTGTCCTGGGAGTGTTTGGTGGGGACAGTGGAGAGGAAGTTTTATTCTGTATCTAACCCCGTAATGTACCTGCAATGGGAGTGTTTGATGGGGATGGTGTAGAGGGAGCTTTACTCTGTATCTAACCCCGTGCTGTAGCGGACCTGGTAGTGTTTGATTGAGACACTGTAGAGGGAGCTTTACTCTGTATCTAACCCTGTCCTGTTCCTGTCCTGGGAGTGTTTGATGGGGACAGTATAGAGGGAGCTTTACTGTGTATCTAACCTTGTTCTGTCCCTGTCCAGGGAGTGTTTTATGGGAACAGTGCAGAGGGAGCTTCACCTTGTATCAAACCCTGTGCTTTACCTGTCCTGGGAGTGTTTGATGGGGACAGTATTGAGGGAGCTTTACTCTGTATCTAACCCAGTGCTGTACGTGCCCTGGGAGTGTTTGATGATGACAGTGCAGTGGAACCTTAATTCTGTATCTAAACCCGTGCTGTACCTGGCCTGGGACTGTTTGATGGGGATGGTGTAGTGGGAGATTTACTCTGTATCTAACACCGTGCTGTACCTGTCCTGGGAGTGTTTGATGGGGACAGTGTAGAGGAAGTTTTACTCTGTATCTAACCCCGTAATGTACCTGCACTGGGAGTGTTTGATGGGGACGGTGTAGAGGGAGATTTACTCTGTATCTAACCCCGTGCTGTACCTGTCCTGGGAGTGTTTGATGGGGACAGTGTAGAGGAAGATTTACTCTGTATCTAACACCGTGCTGTACCTGCACTGGGAGTGTTTGATGGGGACGGTGTAGAGGGAGCTTTACTCTGTATATAACCCTGTCCTGTAGCTGCCCTGGGAGTGCTTCATGGGGACTGTGTAGAGGGAGCTTTACTCTGAATCTTACCCCGGGCAGTACCAGTCCTGGGAGTTTTAGATGGGGACAGGTTAAAGGGAAATTTACTATGTATCTAACCCTGTGCTGTAACTGCCGTGGGAGTGTATGATGGGACAGTGTAGGGGGAGTTTTTCTCTGTTTCTAACCCCGGGCTGTACTAGTCCAGGGAGTGTTTGATGGGTACAGTATCGAGGGAGCTTTACTCTGTATCTACCCCCGTGCTGTACCTGTACTGGGAATTTTAGATGGATACATTATCGAAGTAACTTTTCTCTGCATCTAACCCCGTGCTGTACCTGTCCTGGGAGTGTTGGATGGGGACAGTATCGAGGGAGCTTTACTCTGTATCTAACACCGTGCTGTACCAGTCCTGGGAGTGTTTGATGGGTACAGTATCGAGGAAGCTTTACTCTCTATCCAACCCTGTGGTGTACCTGTACTTGGAATTTTAGATGGATACATTATAGAGGGAAATATTCTCTGCATCTAACCCCGTGCTGTACCTGTCCTGGGAGTGTTTGATGGGGACAGTATCGAGGAAGTTTAACTCTGTACCTAACCCCGTGCTGTACCTGTCCTGCGAGAGTTTGATGGGGACAGTGTAGAGGAAGCTTTACTCTGTATCAAACCCTGTCCTGTACCTGCCCTGTGAGTGCTTGATGGGGACAGTGAAGACTGAGCTTTACTCTGTATCTACTCTTTGCTGCACCAGTCCTGGGAGTGTTTGATGGGGACAGCTTAGAGGAAAATTTAGACTGTATCTAACCCCGTGCTGTACCTGCCCTCGGAGTGTACGATGGGCAGAGTGTAGGGGGAGCTTTACTCTGTATCTAACCCCGTGCTGTACCAGTCCTGGGAGTGTTTGATGGGGACAGTGTAGAGGGAGCTTTACTCTGTATCTAACCCCGTGCTGTACCAGTCCAATGAGTGTTTGATGGCGATTGTGTAGTGGGTGATTTACTCTGTATCTAACCCCTTGATGTACCAGTCCTGGGAGTGTTTGATGGCGAGAGTATAGAGGGAGGTTTACAGTGTATCTAACCCTGTGCTGTACCGGACCTGGGAGAGTTTGATGGGGACAGTGTAGAGGGAGCTTTACTCTGTATCTAACCCCGTGCTGTACCTGTCCTGGGAGTGTTTGATGGGGACAGATTAGAGGGAAATTTACTCTGTATCTAACCCCGTGCTGTACCTGCCCTGGGAGTGTATGATGGCCACAGTGTAGGGGCAGCTTTACTCTGTATCTAACCCCGTGCTGTACCAGTCCTGGGAGTGTTTGATGGGGGGAGTATAGAGTGAGGTTTACAATTTATCTAACCCTCTGCTGTAGGGGACCTGGGAGTGTTTGATGGAGACAGTGTAGAGGGAGCTTTACTCTGTATCTAACCCAGTGCTTTTCCTGCCCTGGGAGTGTTTGATGGGGATAGTGTAAAGGTAGCTTTACTCTGTATCTGACCCTGTCTTGTTCCCGTCATGGGAGTGTTTGATGGGGACAGTATCGAGGGAGCTTTACTCTGTATCTAACCCAGTGCTGTACTTGCCCTGGGAGTGTTTGATGATGACAGTGCAGTGGGACCTTTATTCTGTATATAAACCCGTGCTGTACCTGGCCTGGAGGTGTTTGATGGGGACGGTGTAGTGGGAGATTTACTCTGTATCTAACACCGTGCTGTACCTGTCCTGGGATTGTTTGATGGGGACAGTTTAGAGGAAGTTTTACTCTGTATCTAACCCCCTAATGTACCGGCACTGGGAGTGTTTGATGGGGACCGTGTAAAGGGAGCTTTACTCTGTATCTAACCCCGTGCTGTACCTGTCCAGGGAGGGTTTGAAGGGGAAAGTTTAGTGTTAGCTTTACTCTGTATATAAACCTGTCCTGTACCTGCCCTGGGAGTGCTTCATGGGGACAGTGTAGAGGGAGCTTTACTCTGAATCTTACCCCGGGCAGTACCAGTCCTGGGAGTGTTTGATGCGGACAGGTTAGATGGAGATTTTCTCTGTATCTAACCCCGTGCTGTGCCAGTCCTGGGAGTGTTTGATGGGGAGAGTATTGAGGGAGATTTACTCTGAATCTAACCCCGTGCTGTACCAGTCCTGGGAGTGTTTGATGGGGACAGTATAGAGGGAGCTTTAATCTGTATCTAACCCTGTTCTGTTCCTGTCCAGGGTCTGTTTAATGGGAACAGTGCAGAGGGAGCTTTACCTTGTATCAAACCCTGTGCTGTACCTGTCCTGGGAGTGTTTTATGGGGACAGTATAGAGGGAGCTTTAATCTTTATCTAACCCAGTGCTGTACCTGCCCTGGGAGTGTTTGATGATGACAGTGCAGTGTGACATTTATTCTGTATCTAAACCCGTGCTGTACCTGGCCTGGGAGTGTTTGATGGGGACGGTGTAGTGGGAGATTTACTCTGTATCTCACACCGTGCTGTACCTGTCCTGGGAGGGTTTGATGGGGACAGTGTAGAGGAAGTTTTACTCTGTATCTAACCCCGTTATTTACCTGCACTGGGAGTGTTTGATGGGGACGGTGTAGAGGGAGATTTACTCTGTATCTAACCCCGTGCTGTACCTGTACTGGGAGGGTTTGATGGGGACAGTTTAGAATGAGCTTTACTCTGTATATAACCCTGTCCTGTACCTGCCCTGGGAGTGCTTCATGGGGACTGTGTAGAGGGAGCATTACTCTGAATGTTACCCCGGGCAGTACCAGTCCTGGGAGTTTTAGATGGGGAAAGGTTAGAGGGAGATTTACTCTGTATCTAACCCTGAGCTGTAACTGCCATGGGAGTGTATGATGGGCACAGTGTAGGGGGAGTTTTTCTCTGTTTCTAACACCGGGCTGTACTACTCCTGGGAGTGTTTGATGGGTACGGTATCGAGGGAGATTTACTCTGTATCTAACCCCGTGCTGCACCAGTCCTGGGAGTGTTTGATGGGGACAGCTTAGAGGGAAATTTAGACTGTATCCAACCCCGTGCTGTACCTGCCCTGGGAGTGCACGATGGGCACAGTGTAGGGTGAGCTTTACTCTGTATCTATCCCCGTGCTGTACCAGTCCTGGGAGTGTTTGATGGCGATAGTGTAGAGGGAGCTTTACTCTCTATCTAACCCCGTGCTGTACCAGTCCTGGGAGTGTTAGATGGGGAGAGTATAGAGGGAGTTTTACACTGTATCTCAACCCGTGCTGTACCTGCCCTGGGAGTGTACGATGGGCACAGTGTAGGGGGAGCTTTACTCTGTATCTAACCCCGTGCTGTACCAGTCCTGGGAGTGTTTGATGGGGAGAGTATTGAGGGAGGTATACACTGTATCTAACCCTGTGCTGTAGGGGACCTGGGAGTGTTTGATGGAGACAGTGTAGAGGGAGCTTTACTCAGTATCTCACCCAGTGCTTTTCCTGCCCTGGGAGTGTTTGATGGGGAAAGTGTAGAGGAAGCTTTTCTCTGTATCTGACCCTGTCATGTTCCCGTCGTAGGAGTGTTTGATGGGGCCAGTATCGAGGGAGCTTTACTCTGTATCTTACCCAGTTCTGTTCCTGTCCAGGGAGTGTTTGAAGGGGACAGTGCAGAGGGAGCTTTGCTCTTTATCTAACCCTGTGCTGTACCTGTCCTGGGAGTGTTTGATGGGGACAGTATAGAGGGAGCTTTACTCTTTATCTAACCTAGTGCTGTACGTGCCCTGGGAGTGTTTGATGATGACAGTGCAGTGTGAACTTTATTCTGTATATAAACCCGTGCTGTACCTGGCCTGGGAGTGTTTGATGGGGACGGTGTAGTGGGAGATTTACTCTGTATCTAACACCGTGCTGTACCTGTCCTGGGAGTGTTTGGTGGGGACAGTGGAGAGGAAGTTTTATTCTGTATCTAACCCCGTAATGTACCTGCAATGGGAGTGTTTGATGGGGATGGTGTAGAGGGAGCTTTACTCTGTATCTAACCCCGTGCTGTAGCGGACCTGGTAGTGTTTGATTGAGACACTGTAGAGGGAGCTTTACTCTGTATCTAACCCTGTCCTGTTCCTGTCCTGGGAGTGTTTGATGGGGACAGTATAGAGGGAGCTTTACTGTGTATCTAACCTTGTTCTGTCCCTGTCCAGGGAGTGTTTTATGGGAACAGTGCAGAGGGAGCTTCACCTTGTATCAAACCCTGTGCTTTACCTGTCCTGGGAGTGTTTGATGGGGACAGTATTGAGGGAGCTTTACTCTGTATCTAACCCAGTGCTGTACGTGCCCTGGGAGTGTTTGATGATGACAGTGCAGTGGAACCTTAATTCTGTATCTAAACCCGTGCTGTACCTGGCCTGGGACTGTTTGATGGGGATGGTGTAGTGGGAGATTTACTCTGTATCTAACACCGTGCTGTACCTGTCCTGGGAGTGTTTGATGGGGACAGTGTAGAGGAAGTTTTACTCTGTATCTAACCCCGTAATGTACCTGCACTGGGAGTGTTTGATGGGGACGGTGTAGAGGGAGATTTACTCTGTATCTAACCCCGTGCTGTACCTGTCCTGGGAGTGTTTGATGGGGACAGTGTAGAGGAAGATTTACTCTGTATCTAACACCGTGCTGTACCTGCACTGGGAGTGTTTGATGGGGACGGTGTAGAGGGAGCTTTACTCTGTATATAACCCTGTCCTGTAGCTGCCCTGGGAGTGCTTCATGGGGACTGTGTAGAGGGAGCTTTACTCTGAATCTTACCCCGGGCAGTACCAGTCCTGGGAGTTTTAGATGGGGACAGGTTAAAGGGAAATTTACTATGTATCTAACCCTGTGCTGTAACTGCCGTGGGAGTGTATGATGGGACAGTGTAGGGGGAGTTTTTCTCTGTTTCTAACCCCGGGCTGTACTAGTCCAGGGAGTGTTTGATGGGTACAGTATCGAGGGAGCTTTACTCTGTATCTACCCCCGTGCTGTACCTGTACTGGGAATTTTAGATGGATACATTATCGAAGTAACTTTTCTCTGCATCTAACCCCGTGCTGTACCTGTCCTGGGAGTGTTGGATGGGGACAGTATCGAGGGAGCTTTACTCTGTATCTAACACCGTGCTGTACCAGTCCTGGGAGTGTTTGATGGGTACAGTATCGAGGAAGCTTTACTCTCTATCCAACCCTGTGGTGTACCTGTACTTGGAATTTTAGATGGATACATTATAGAGGGAAATATTCTCTGCATCTAACCCCGTGCTGTACCTGTCCTGGGAGTGTTTGATGGGGACAGTATCGAGGAAGTTTAACTCTGTACCTAACCCCGTGCTGTACCTGTCCTGCGAGAGTTTGATGGGGACAGTGTAGAGGAAGCTTTACTCTGTATCAAACCCTGTCCTGTACCTGCCCTGTGAGTGCTTGATGGGGACAGTGAAGACTGAGCTTTACTCTGTATCTACTCTTTGCTGCACCAGTCCTGGGAGTGTTTGATGGGGACAGCTTAGAGGAAAATTTAGACTGTATCTAACCCCGTGCTGTACCTGCCCTCGGAGTGTACGATGGGCAGAGTGTAGGGGGAGCTTTACTCTGTATCTAACCCCGTGCTGTACCAGTCCTGGGAGTGTTTGATGGGGACAGTGTAGAGGGAGCTTTACTCTGTATCTAACCCCGTGCTGTACCAGTCCAATGAGTGTTTGATGGCGATTGTGTAGTGGGTGATTTACTCTGTATCTAACCCCTTGATGTACCAGTCCTGGGAGTGTTTGATGGCGAGAGTATAGAGGGAGGTTTACAGTGTATCTAACCCTGTGCTGTACCGGACCTGGGAGAGTTTGATGGGGACAGTGTAGAGGGAGCTTTACTCTGTATCTAACCCCGTGCTGTACCTGTCCTGGGAGTGTTTGATGGGGACAGATTAGAGGGAAATTTACTCTGTATCTAACCCCGTGCTGTACCTGCCCTGGGAGTGTATGATGGCCACAGTGTAGGGGCAGCTTTACTCTGTATCTAACCCCGTGCTGTACCAGTCCTGGGAGTGTTTGATGGGGGGAGTATAGAGTGAGGTTTACAATTTATCTAACCCTCTGCTGTAGGGGACCTGGGAGTGTTTGATGGAGACAGTGTAGAGGGAGCTTTACTCTGTATCTAACCCAGTGCTTTTCCTGCCCTGGGAGTGTTTGATGGGGATAGTGTAAAGGTAGCTTTACTCTGTATCTGACCCTGTCTTGTTCCCGTCATGGGAGTGTTTGATGGGGACAGTATCGAGGGAGCTTTACTCTGTATCTAACCCAGTGCTGTACTTGCCCTGGGAGTGTTTGATGATGACAGTGCAGTGGGACCTTTATTCTGTATATAAACCCGTGCTGTACCTGGCCTGGAGGTGTTTGATGGGGACGGTGTAGTGGGAGATTTACTCTGTATCTAACACCGTGCTGTACCTGTCCTGGGATTGTTTGATGGGGACAGTTTAGAGGAAGTTTTACTCTGTATCTAACCCCCTAATGTACCGGCACTGGGAGTGTTTGATGGGGACCGTGTAAAGGGAGCTTTACTCTGTATCTAACCCCGTGCTGTACCTGTCCAGGGAGGGTTTGAAGGGGAAAGTTTAGTGTTAGCTTTACTCTGTATATAAACCTGTCCTGTACCTGCCCTGGGAGTGCTTCATGGGGACAGTGTAGAGGGAGCTTTACTCTGAATCTTACCCCGGGCAGTACCAGTCCTGGGAGTGTTTGATGCGGACAGGTTAGATGGAGATTTTCTCTGTATCTAACCCCGTGCTGTGCCAGTCCTGGGAGTGTTTGATGGGGAGAGTATTGAGGGAGATTTACTCTGAATCTAACCCCGTGCTGTACCAGTCCTGGGAGTGTTTGATGGCGATAGTGTAGAGGGAGCTTTACTCTCTATCCAACCCCGTGCTGTACCAGTCCTGGGAGTGTTAGATGGGGAGAGTATAGAGGGAGTTTTACACTGTATCTAAACCCGTGCTGTACCTGCCCTGGGAGTGTACGATGGGCACAGTGTAGGGGGAGCTTTACTCTGTATCTAACCCGGTGCTGTACCAGTCCTGGGAGTGTTTGATGGGGGGAGTATAGAGTAAGGTTTACAATTTATCTAACCCTGTGCTGTAGGGGACCTGGGAGTGTTTGATGGAGACAGTGTAGAGGGAGCTTTACTCTGTATCTAACCCTGTGCTTTTCCTGCCCTGGGTGTGTTTGATGGGGAAAGTGTAAAGGTAGCTTTACTCTGTATCTGACCCTGTCTTGTTCCCGTCGTGGGAGTGTTTGATGGGGACAGTATCGAGGGAGCTTTACTCTGTATCTAACCCTGTTCTGTTCCTGTCCAGGGAGTGTTTGAAGGGGTCAGTGCAGAGGGAGCTTTACACTTTATCTAAGCCTGTGCTGTACCTATCCTGGTAGTGTTTGATGCGGACAGTATAGAGGGAGCTTTACTCTGTATCTAACCCAGTGCTGTACTTGCCCTGGGAGTGTTTGATGATGACAGTGTAATGTGACCTTTATTCTGTATATAAACACGTGTAGTACCTGGCCTGGGAGTGTTTGATGGGGACGGTATAGTGGGAGATTTACTCTGTATCTTACACCGTGCTGTACCTGTCCTGGGAGTGCTTGATGGGGACAGTGTAGAGGAAGTTTTACTCTGTATCCATACCCGTAATGTACCTGCACTGGGAGTGTTTGATGGGGATGGTTTAGAGGGAGCTTTACTCTGTATCTAATCCCGTGCTGTACCTGTCCTGGGATGGTTTGATGGGGAAGTTTAGAGGGAGCTTTACTCTATATCTAACCCCGTGCTGTACCAGTCCTGTGAGAGTTTGATGGGGAGAGTATAGAGGGAGGTTTACCCTGTATCTAACCCTGTGCTGTAGTGGACCTGGTAGTGTTTGATGGAGACAGTGAAGAGGGAGCTTTACTCTGTATCTAACCCTGTCCTGTTCCTGTCCTGGGAGTGTTTGATGGGGACAGTATAGAGGGAGCTTTACTCTGTATCTTACGCTGTTCTGTTCCTGTCCAGGGAGTGTTTAATTGGAACACTACAGAGGGAGCTTCACCTTGGATCAAACCCTGTGCTGTACCAGTCCTGGGAGTGTTTGATGGGGACAGTATTGAGGGAGCTTTATTCTCTATCTAACCCATTGCTGTACGTGCCCTGGGAGTGTTTGATGATGACAGTGAAGTGGGAGATTTACTCTGTATCTAACATCGTGCTGTACCTGTCCTGGGAGTGTTTGATGGGGACAGTGTAGAGGAAGTTTTACTCTGTATCTAACCCCGTAATGTACCTGCACTGGGAGTGTTTGATTGGGACGGTGTAGAGGGAGCTTTACGCTCTATCTAACCCTGAGCTGTACCTGTCCTGGGAGGGTTTGATGGGGACAGTTTAGAGTGAGCTTTACTCTGTATATAACCCTGTTCTGTAGGTGCCCTGGGAGTTTTTCATGGGGACTGTGTAGAGGGAGCTTTACTCTGAATCTTACCCCGGGCAGTACCAGTCCTGGGAGTTTTAGATGTGGACAGGTTAAAGGGAGATTTACTCTGTATCTAACCCTGTGCTGTAACTGCCATGGGAGTGTATGACGGGCACAGTGTAGGGGGAGTTTTTCTCTGTTTCTAACCCCGGGGTGTACTAGTCCTGGGAGTGTTTGATGGGTACAGTATCGAGGGAGCTTTACTCTGTATCTAAACCAGTGCTTTTCCTGCCCTCCGAGTGTTTGATGGGGAAAGTGTAGTGGTTGCTTTACTCTGTATCTGACCCTGTCTTGTTCCCGTCGTGGGAGTGTTTATTGGGGCCAGTATCGAGGGAGCTTTACTCTGTATCTAACCCAGTTCTGTTCCTGTCCAGGGAGTGTTTGAAGGGGACAGTGCAGAGAGAGCTTTACTCTGTATTTAACCCAGTGCTGTACTTGCCCTAGGAGTGTTTGATGATGACAGTGCAGTGTGACCTTTATTTTGTATATAAAACCGTGCTGTACCTGGCCTGGGAGTCTTTGATGGGGACGGTATAGTTGGAGATTTACTCTGTATCTTACACCGTGCTGTACCTGTCCTGGGAGTTTTGATGGGGACAGTGTAGAGGAAGTTTTACTCTGTATCTAACCCCATAATGTCCCTGCACATGGAGTGTATGATGGGGATGGTTTAGAGGGAGCTTTACTCTGTATCTAACCCCGTGTTGTACCTGTCCTGGGAGGGTTTGATTGGGAAGTTTAGAGCGAGGTTTACCCTGTATCTAACCCTGTGCTGTAGCGGACCTGGTAGTGTTTGATGGAGACCTTGTAGAGGGAGCTTTACACTTTATCTAAGCCTGTGCTGTACCTATCCTGGTAGTGTTTGATGCGGACAGTATAGAGGGAGCTTTACTCTGTATCTAACCCAGTGCTGTACTTGCCCTGGGAGTGTTTGATGATGACAGTGTAATGTGACCTTTATTCTGTATATAAACACGTGTAGTACCTGGCCTGGGAGTGTTTGATGGGGACGGTATAGTGGGAGATTTACTCTGTATCTTACACCGTGCTGTACCTGTCCTGGGAGTGCTTGATGGGGACAGTGTAGAGGAAGTTTTACTCTGTATCTAACCCCGTAATGTACCTGCACTGGGAGTGTTTGATGGGGATGGTTTAGAGGGAGCTTTACTCTGTATCTAATCCCGTGCTGTACCTGTCCTGGGATGGTTTGATGGGGAAGTTTAGAGGGAGCTTTACTCTATATCTAACCCCGTGCTGTACCAGTCCTGTGAGAGTTTGATGGGGAGAGTATAGAGGGAGGTTTACCCTGTATCTAACCCTGTGCTGTAGTGGACCTGGTAGTGTTTGATGGAGACAGTGAAGAGGGAGCTTTACTCTGTATCTAACCCTGTCCTGTTCCTGTCCTGGGAGTGTTTGATGGGGACAGTATAGAGGGAGCTTTACTCTGTATCTTACGCTGTTCTGTTCCTGTCCAGGGAGTGTTTAATTGGAACACTACAGAGGGAGCTTCACCTTGGATCAAACCCTGTGCTGTACCAGTCCTGGGAGTGTTTGATGGGGACAGTATTGAGGGAGCTTTATTCTCTATCTAACCCATTGCTGTACGTGCCCTGGGAGTGTTTGATGATGACAGTGAAGTGGGAGATTTACTCTGTATCTAACACCGTGCTGTACCTGTCCTGGGAGTGTTTGATGGGGACAGTGTAGAGGAAGTTTTACTCTGTATCTAACCCCGTAATGTACCTGCACTGGGAGTGTTTGATTGGGACGGTGTAGAGGGAGCTTTACGCTCTATCTAACCCTGAGCTGTACCTGTCCTGTGAGGGTTTGATGGGGACAGTTTAGAGTGAGCTTTACTCTGTATATAACCCTGTTCTGTAGGTGCCCTGGGAGTGTTTCATGGGGACTGTGTAGAGGGAGCTTTACTCTGAATCTTACCCCGGGCAGTACCAGTCCTGGGAGTTTTAGATGTGGACAGGTTAAAGGGAGATTTACTCTGTATCTAACCCTGTGCTGTAACTGCCATGGGAGTGTATGACGGGCACAGTGTAGGGGGAGTTTTTCTCTGTTTCTAACCCCGGGGTGTACTAGTCCTGGGAGTGTTTGATGGGTACAGTATCGAGGGAGCTTTACTCTGTATCTAAACCAGTGCTTTTCCTGCCCTCCGAGTGTTTGATGGGGAAAGTGTAGTGGTTGCTTTACTCTGTATCTGACCCTGTCTTGTTCCCGTCGTGGGAGTGTTTATTGGGGCCAGTATCGAGGGAGCTTTACTCTGTATCTAACCCAGTTCTGTTCCTGTCCAGGGAGTGTTTGAAGGGGACAGTGCAGAGAGAGCTTTACTCTGTATTTAACCCAGTGCTGTACTTGCCCTGGGAGTGTTTGATGATGACAGTGCAGTGTGACCTTTATTTTGTATATAAAACCGTGCTGTACCTGGCCTGGGAGTCTTTGATGGGGACGGTATAGTTGGAGATTTACTCTGTATCTTACACCGTGCTGTACCTGTCCTGGGAGTTTTGATGGGGACAGTGTAGAGGAAGTTTTACTCTGTATCTAACCCCATAATGTCCCTGCACATGGAGTGTATGATGGGGATGGTTTAGAGGGAGCTTTACTCTGTATCTAACCCCGTGTTGTACCTGTCCTGGGAGGGTTTGATTGGGAAGTTTAGAGCGAGGTTTACCCTGTATCTAACCCTGTGCTGTAGCGGACCTGGTAGTGTTTGATGGAGACCTTGTAGAGGGAGCTTTACTCTGCATCTAACCCAAAGCTTTTCCTGCCCTGGGAATGTTTGATGGGGAAAGTGTAGAGGGAGCTTTACTCTGTATCTAACCCAATGCTTTTCCTGACCTGGGAGTGTTTGATGGCGAAAGTGTAGAGGTAGCTTTACTCAGTATCTAACCCTGTCCTGTTCCGGTCCTGGGAGTGTTTGATTGGGACAGTATAGAGGGAGCTTTAGTCTGTATCTAACCCTGTTCTGTTCCTCTCCAGGGAGTGTTTTATGGGAACAGTGCAGAGGGAGCTTCACCTTGTATCAAACCCTGTGCTTTACCTGTCCTGGGAGTCTTTGATGGGGACAGTATTGAGGGAGCTTTACTCGGTATCTAACCCAGTGCTGTACGTGCCCTGGGAGTGTTTGATGATGACAGTGCAGTGGGACCTTTATTCTGTATCTAAACCTGTGCTGTACCTGGCCTGGGAGTGTTTGATGGGGACGGTGTAGTTGGAGATTTACTCTGTATCTAACACCGTGCTGTACCTGTCCTGGGAGTGTTTGATGGGGACAGTGTAGAGGAAGTTTTACTCTGTATCTAACCCCATAATGTACCTGCACTGGGCGTGTTTGATGGGGACGGTGTAGCGGGAGCTTTACTCTGTATCTAACCCCGTGCTGTACCTGTCCTGTGAGGGTTTGATGGGGACAGTTTAGAGTGAGCTTTACTCTGTATGTAACCCTGTCCTGTACCTGCCCTGGGAGTGCTTCATGGGGACTGTGTAGAGGGAGCTTTACTCTGAATCTTACCCCGGGCAGTACCAGTCCTGGGAGTTTTAGATGGGGACCGTTTAAAGGGAGATTTACTCAGTATCTAACCCTGTGCCGTAACTGCCCTGGGAGTGTATGATGGGCACAGTTTAGGGGGAGTTTTTCTCTGTTTCTAACCCCGGGGTGTACTAGTCCTGGGAGTGTTTGATGGGTACAGTATCGAGGGAGCTTTCCTCTGTATCTAACCCCGTGCTGTACCTGTACTGGGAATTTTAGACGGATACATTATCGAAGTAACTTTTCTCTGCATCTAACCCCGTGCTGTAACTGTCCTGGGAGTGTTTGATGGGGACAGTATCGAGGGAGCTTTACTCTGTATCTAACCCTGTGGTGTACCTGTACTGGGAATTTTAGATGGATACATTATAGATGGAAATTTTCTCTGCATCTAACCCCGTGCTGTACCTGTCCTGGGAGAGTTTGATTGGGACAGTGTAGAGGAAGCTTTACTCTGTATGAAACCCTGTCATATACCTGCCCTGTGAGTGCTTGTTGGGGACAGTGAAGACTGAGCTTTACTCTGTATCTAACACTGTGCTGCACCAGTCTTGGGAGTGTTTGATGGGGACAGCTTAGAGGGAAATTAAGACTGTATCTAACCCCGTGCTGTACCTGCCCTGGGAGTGTACGATGGGCACAGTGTAGGGGGAGCTTTACTCTGTATCTAACCCCGTGCTGTACCAGTCCTGGCAGTGTTTGATGGGGACAGTGTAGAGGGAGCTTTACTCTGTATCTAACCCCTTGCTGTACCAGTCCTGGGATTGTTTGATGGCGATAGTGTAGAGGCAGCTTTGCTCTGTATCTAACCCCTTGCTGTATCAGTCCTGGGAGTGTTTGATGTGGAGAGTATAGAAGGAGGTTTACACTGTATCTAACCCTGTGCTGTACCGGACCTGGGAGAGTTTCATGGGGACAGTGTAGAGGGAGCTTTACTCTGTATCTAAGCCCGTGCTGTACCTGTCCTGGGAGTGTTTGATGGGGACAGATTAGAGGGAAATTTACTCTATATCTAACCCCGTGCTGTACCTGCCCTGGGAGTGTATGATTGCCACAGTGTAAGGGCAGCTTTACTCTGGATCTAACCCCGTGCTGTACCAGTCCTGGGAGTGTTTGATGGGGAGAGTATAGAGGGAGGTTTACACTGTATCTAACCCTGTGCTCTAGGGGACCTGGGAGTGTTTGATGGAGACATTGTAGAGGGAGCTTTACTCTCTATCTAACCCAGTGCTTTTCCTGCCCTGGGATTGTTTGATGGGGAAAATGTAGAGGTAGCTTTACTCTGTATCTGCCCCTGTCTTGTTCCCGTCATGGGAGTGTTTGATGGGGACAGTATCGAGGGAGCTTTACTCTGTATCTAACCCTGTGCTGTACCTGTCCTGGGAGTGTTTGATGGGGACAGTATAGTGGGTGCTTTACTCTACCTAACCCAGTGCTGTACTTGCCCTGGGAGTGTTTGATGGGGACGGTGTAGTGGGATATTTACTCTGTATCTAACACCATGCTGTACCTGTCCTGGGAGGGTTTGATGGGGACAGTTTAGAGGGAGCTTTACTCTGTATATAACCCTGTCCTGTACCTGCACTGGGAGTGCTTCATGGGGACTGTGTAGAGGGAGCTTTACTCTGAATCTTATCCCGGGCAGTACCAGTCCTGGTAGTTTTAGATGGGGACAGGTTAGAGGGAGATTTACTCTGTATCTAACCCTGTGCTGTACCTGTCCCGGGAGTGTTTGATGGGGACATTATCGAGGATGTTTAACTCTGTACCTAACCCCGTGCTGTACCTGTCCTGGGAGAGTTTGATTGGGACAGTGTAGAGGAAGATTTACTCTGTATCAAACCCTCTACTGTATCTGCCCTGGGAGTGTTTGATGCGGACGGTGTAAGGTAGACTTACTCTGCATCTAACTCTCTCCTGTACCTGCCCTGTGTGTGCTTGATGGGGACAGTGAAGACTGAGCTTTACTCTGTATCTAACTCTGTGCTGCACCAGTCCTGGGATTGTTTGATGGGGACAGCTTAGAGGGAAATTTGGATTGTATCTAACCCCGTGCTGTACCTGTCCTGGGAGTGTTTGATGGGGACAGTATCGAGGAAGCTTTGCTCTGTATCTAACCCTGTGCTGTACCTGTCCTGGGAGTGTTTGATGGGGACGGTGTAGAGGGAGCTTTACTCTGTATCTAACCCCGTGCTGTACCTGTCCTGGGAGGGTTTGATGGGGACAGTTTAGATTGAGCTTTACTCTGTATATAACCCTGTCCTGTAGCTGCCCTGGGAGTGCTTCATGTGGACTGTGTAGAGGTAGCTTTACTCTGAATCTTACCCCGGGCAGTACCAGTCCTGGGAGTTTTAGATGGGGACAGGTTAAAGGGAGATTTACTCTGTATCTAACCCTGTGCTGTAACTGCCGTGGGAGTGTATGATGGGCACAGTGTAGGGGGAGTTTTTCTCTGTTTCTAACCCCGGGCTGTACTAGTCCTGGGAGTGTTTGATGGGTACAGTATCGAGGGAGCTTTACTCTGTATCTAACCCCGTGCTGTACCTGTACTGGGAATTTTAGACGGATACATTATCGAAGGAACTTTTCTCTACATCTAACCCCGTGCTGTACCTGTCCTGGGAGTGTTTGATGGGTACAGTATCGAGGGAGCTTTACTCTGTATCTAACCCTGTGGTGTACCTGTACTGGGAATTTTAGATGGATACATTATAGAGGGAAATTTTCGCTGCATCTAACCCTGTGCTGTACCTGTCCTGGGAGTGTTTGATGGGGACATGATCGAGGAAGTTTAACTCTGTACCTAACCCCGTGCTGTCCCTGTCCTGGGAGAGTTTGATGGGGACAGTGTAGAGGAAGATTTACTCTGTATCAAGCCTTCTACTGTATCTGCCCTGGGAGTGTTTGATGCGGACGGTGTAAGGTAGACTTACTCTGCATCTAACTCTGTCCTGTACCTGCCATGTGTGTGCTTGATGGGGACAGATTAGACTGAGCTTTACTCTGTATCTAACTCTGTGCTGCAACTGTCCTGGGAGTGTTTGATGGGGACAGCTTAGAGGGAAATTTAGACTGTATCTAACCCCGTGCTGTACCTGCCCTGGTAGTGTACGATGGGCACAGTGTAGGGGGAGCTTTACTCTGTATCTAACCCCGTGCTGTACCAGTCCTGGGAGTGTTTGATGGGGACAGTATAGAGGGAGCGTTACTCTGTATCTAACCCCGTGCTGTACCAGTCCTGGGAGTGTTTGTTGGCGATAGTGTAGAGGGAGATTTACTCTGATTCTAACCCCTTGCTGTACCAGACCTGGGAGTGTTTGATGGGGAGAGTATAGAGGGTGGTTTACACTGTATCTAACCCTGTGCTGTACCGGACCTGGGAGTGCTTGATGGGGACAGTGTAGAGGGAGCTTTACTCTGTATCTAACCCCGTGCTGTACCTGTCCTGTGAGCGTTTGATGGGGACAGATTAGAGGGAAATTTACTCTGTATATAACCCCGTGCTCTACCTGCCCTGGGTGTGTATGTTGGGCACAGTGTAGGGGGCGCTTTACTTGGTATCTAACCCCGTGCTGTACCTGCCCTGGGAGTGTATGATGGCCACAGTGTAGGGGCAGCTTTACTCTGTATCTAACCCCGTGCTGTACCAGTCCTGGGAGTGTTTGATGGGGAGAGAATAGAGGGAGGTTTACACTGTATCTAACCCTGTGCTGTACCAGACCTGAGAGTGTTTGATGGAGACAGTGTAGAGGGAGCTTTACTCTCTATTTAACCCAGTGCTTTTCCTGCCCTGGGAGTGTTTGATGGGGAAAGTGTAGAGGTAGCTTTACTCTGTATCTGACCCTGTCCTGTTCCCGTCCTGGGAGTGTTTGATGGGGACAGTATCGAGGGAGCTTTTCTCTGTATCTAGCCCCTGCTGCATCCTTTCTGGGAGTGTTTGTTGGCAACTTTCTCGCCCAAAACAAAAACAATCCACAAATCAGGCCTAATAAATTGAACATCAGTTTCCTTGATTGATTCTCCCTGGTCTGTTCTGATTCTCTGATAGATTCCTCGTGTTTACCCTCCACATGAGCAGTCATCCTAAACACGTCTATCTGTCCTGCTCCCAACGCGGCATCCGACTACAATAAGGCCAGTGATACAGGAGCGTCTCAGCGAGTGAGACAGGTGAGTCTTCAACCTGATCTGGGTATATGTGAGTGACCCGGGTTAATCCGACACTCCAGGGACATTTTAGACAGTTCGAGTGCATCACAGCTTTGCCAGAATGAGACCTGGATTCCAAGGGTTAAATTGCAAAATGAGATTGCACAAACTCGGGTTGTATTCCCTGAAATTTAGTAGCATCAGGGGTGACTTGATCAAATTGTCAAATCCTGAGAGGAACTGGGTGGGGAGATTAGGGGAATGTATGAGCTCTTGTCCTGATTAACAAGCTTTGTGAGGCATCTTATCGAATCCCTTTTGAACAGACAAGTATCCTCCTGTCACTACAGGTTACCTGTATGTTGCAAAGTTATTCTGATAATTTTCATCCCACAGAGTTAAAATTTCTGCGATTCTGTGACTGAGTCAGAACTTCAAATTCAGATTCACTGTTTAAAATAAGCAGTCACTTTTCTGTGGTGGTTTTTGAGATTGAGTATGGATCTCAGAATCTGTCAGTGGAAGGGAGTTTCTACAGAGATAGGAAATGGGATTGATGAATAAAGGTGCTGGATTTTGATCACTGCATAAGATTGTGTCTGTTGCAGTTTCCCAGGAGTTTACATTTTCATGGGAAAGGGATGATTATGCAATGTCAACAATTCAATTTCTTCAGACAAGTGAAAACGCAAGAGAAAGAGGGAATATACCAACACTGGAACAAACAGGCAACTGTATGAGGAAGGTTTCAATTCTCTGCATGTTTTAATGTGAATTCCTGAGCTAAAGATTGAAATAAACAGGAGTTTAAATCTCACACTGGGATGCTGTACAATTTCAGTCCTGTTATCCCAAATTTAAAAATAAAAATCTACAATTAGCTGGAGCTGGAAATCTGTCAGTTGATGAATGTTGTCTTGAAAATTTCACCCTGAATAGTGTGAGCCTTAGTATTGTGGAAACGTGTGAAGAAAGTGTTTGCATTCACACATTCCTACATTGTGAAATGTAAGTTAGCTTTGAAACAATAGGATGTAGGGCCAGGGAGTCTGAATGGGCAAAAGGATTTGGATGATTAAAGAGTGAATTTTAATGATGTCCTTTGAAGGAGCCGTTTACTGTAAATGTCCCAATGCTTCAAAGGAAATATCCCGATTGACAGAAATGGTTCCCCAATGTCTGAAACATTTCCCAAGTCTTCAGAGACATGAAGGGGGCGGACATATTGTAAGATACAGATCATGAGGTGCTAGAGAATCACAGAATTGAAGTTGTGGGGCCCTCTCCTGTTTCAGAATGTCAGTTTTGATGTTTAACTCTGTGAAACTTGGTTAATGATTCAGAAAGCAGAAAGTTCCAATCCAATCTGTAACCTGCACTTCAAATTCCAAAGAGATATGTACACCTTAAGTGAATGAGTGAAATAGTGAAAGATGGATTTCATTATAGGCAAATGTGTGGCTGCCCACTTTAAAAAGGATGGAACAGGTTACATTATAAATGGTGAAAAGCTGCAAACAGTGAGGGTCCAAAGAGTCCCTATCCATTTGTGTCAAGACTAAGAAAACATCAAACAGTTCCAATGAGAAATTAAATTTGATATTTGGGATAAAGCTGCTTAAAAACTCACACTACCCATTCCATGAATCAGCCTCTGTAACCTGCACTTCAGCACATCACAAGAAAAATGATATTTTCCACTGTTCTTGATTCCAGTCTGTAACTCAATCCCGGGTATCGATTATTCTATATATAAACCCCCCTGCACCCCTTAATTAAATTCCAGCCTGTAACTCAATCCCGGGTATCTATGATTCTATATATAAACCCCCGGAAGCACTCGATTAGATTCCTGTCTGTAACTCACTCCCGGGTATCGATTATTCTATATATAAACCCCCTGAAACCCTCGATTAGATTCCACTCTGTAACTCACTCCCGGGCATCTGTTATTCTGTATATAAAACCACTGCACCCTTCAATTAGATTCCAGTCTGTAACTCTCTCCCGTTATCTATTATTCGATATATAAAGCCCTCATTCCCCTCGATGAGATTCCGTTCTTTAACTCACTCCCGGATATCTTTTATTCGATATTTATTATATCTACATGATTTATATATAAACCACCCCGAACCCCTCGATTAAATTTCAGCTCGTTACTCACTCCCGGGCATCTGTTAATCTATATATACACCACCCCAAACCCCTCCGTTAGATTCCTGCCTGTAACTCACTACCGGGTGTCTGTTATTCTATATATAAACCACCCCAAACCCCTCCGTTAGATTCCAGTCTGTAACTCAATCTCGGGTATCTGTTATTCTATATATAAACCACCCCAAACCCCTCCATTAGATTCCTATCTGAAACTCACTGCCGGGTGTCTGTTATTCAATATATAAACAAACCCAAACCCCTCCGTTAGATTCCAGTCTGTAACTCAATCTCGGGTATCTGTTATTCTATATATAAACCACCCCGAACCCCTCGATAAGATTCCAGCATGTAACTCACTCCCAGGAATCTGTTATTCTATATAAAGACCACCCCAAACCCCTCGATTAGATTCCAGTCTGTAACTCATTTCCGTCTAACTGTTATTCTGTATATAAATGTCCCAAACCGCTCGACTAGATTTCAGTCTGTTACTCATTCCCGGGCTTCTGTTCATCTATATATATTATATTCATATGATTTATATATAAACACCCCGAACCCATCGATTTGTTTCCAGTCTGTAACTCACTCCCGGGTATCTGTTATTCTATATATAAATTCCCCAAAGACCTCGATTAGATTCCAGTCTGTAACTCACTCTCGGGTATCTGTTATTCTATATATAAATCCCTCAAACCCCTCGATTTGATTCCAGTCTGTAACTCACTCCCGGGTATCTGTTATTCTAAATATAACCCCCCTGAACCCCTCGATTAGATTCCAGTCTGTAAATCACTCCCGGGTATCTGTTATTCTAAATATAACCCCCCTGAACCCCTCGATTAGATTCCAGTCTGTAACTCACTCCCGGGTATCTGTTATTCTAAATATAACCCCCCTGAACCCCTCGATTAGATTCCAGTCTGTAAATCACTCCCGGGTATCTGTTATTCTATATATAATCCACCCCGAATCTCTCGATTAGATTCCAGTCTATAACTCACTCCCGGGTATTTGTTATTCTATATATAAACCCACCAAACCCCTCGATTAGATTCCAGTCTGTAACTCACTCCCGGGTATCTGTTATTCTGTATATAAACCACCCCGAACACCTCGATTAGATTCCAGTCCGTAAACTCACTCCCGAGTATCTGTTATTCTCTATATAATCCACCCCGAACCCCTCGATTAGATTCCAGTCTTTAACTCAATCCATGGTATCTATTATTCTATATATAAACCCCACAATCCCCACGATTAGAATCCAGTCTGCAACGCACACCCGGGTATCTGTTATTCTATATATAAACCACCCCGAACCCCTCGATTAGATTCCAGCACTTCCTCATCACAAGTTGGGGAAGGGGTCTCCCCCCATTTTGAAGTTGGTTAAAGGCTTTCCCGCCAATTTTAAGATGGAGAAGGGATGTCTCACAGGATATTGTCCTTTACACTCAATAATGTTAACACATTTTTGAATATTTTCAGTTTCGCACTACACTTTCTAATTCTCTCATCCTGTCTCGTTCCTTCTCTCCCTCTCCCACCCCATCTCTCTGCCACTCTATACATTTCCCTGTTTCTCTCTCTCACCCCATATCTTTACCCTACACTCGCTCCCCTCTCTTCATCTCTCTCTCTCAACTCATCCCTTTTTTATCGCTTGATCTCCTCTCTCTATCTCACTCACTTACCCAGCTCTCTATCCCTCTCTCCCTACCTCTCTTCCTCTGAGAATCTAGTCTACAAACACCAGGCAGACATTTTAGGTTTGTTCACAGTGGCCATTTTATGTCCCCACAGCAATGGGACACTTAGGACAGAGTTGACTCATGTAACATTAGTATTTTACACGAATCAGAGACACAGGTATGGAGACATAAATTCCACGTGTATTCCCTGGAATATTGAAGGATCGGGGCGTTCACTCCCACACTTTGCTGCTGTGAATTTGAATTCTGAATTTTCTAAAACTGAATCTGGAAGTAAAAACCCCCGGGATAGAATGATTCACATTCTTTCTGCTGCTGCAAAGCCCGTGTCTGTGTCTGTTTCTCAGTATTTATTAACAATTTAAGATAATAGTTTAAAATGCCACAAGTTTGCCATAATGTCTGGAAAGAGGGTTGAAACAGAGGGGCTGAGGTAGCAAAACAAGAGGAGGGGGTGTGAATAGACACAGGATCTGGGGGTCTCCAATGTGTAGACTCTGCCCAGCTCCCAGTCAGATCTTTTTGAAAAGGCTGAATTGCGAAAATGAATCCAGGGACAGTGAAGCAAGTGACTCACTGACAATGAGAGCATTTTATAGATTCATTCTTTCACTGCAAAGCGCTCAGCCTTTCTGAGGTTCTGAAGGGGTCGGGGGTCTTCACTGTCTTAGTCCTTCTCCAACTTGCTGCCTCTCTCTCTCTCTGTGTAAATCTTGCCGCATTTAAAAAGTGCTGAGCAGAGCTGGCTGCACCCTGTGGGATCTTGCTGTGCACAAATTCCCTGCAGTGTTTCATACTGTACCACAACCAGTTAATTGATTAAAAATGTGCTGATTGGACTCATTTCCTGTCCCTCAGGAGCCCTTTACCAAGTCCTAACTGTGAGAGTGTATAAAAGTTTGTGCTAATTCCTGAATAATGCTGGTGTTTTAGGCAGGGCGATGAATTGGGAGGTGGAACAGTCATTTGAATTCAGTCTCTCTAGGATTTGTCCCTACGTTACAACAGAGAGAGAGGAGGGAGATTGAGGGAAACAGGAAAAGACAGTGAAACAGAGGCAGGGGGTTGGGGGTGAGGAAGAGACACAGGATCTGGGGGGGTTAGGGGTGGTCTCCAGTTTGGAGTCAGTGCCCAGCTCCCAGTCTCTGCAGAAAAGCCTCAGTCACACCCTCCCGGGGACGCCTGGTTTGTAAAAATCGATGCTGGGACGGAGATTTCAAAAAGTCTCCCCCAGGAAGCAGCAGCTTGTTCCCGGTTTGAAGAGAAGGAGTTTAGGCCTTTCTGGGGATGTGTCCGGACTCAGAGCACACATGGTGCCCGGGGGGTGGGGGAGAGGGGGAAGAGCGAGGGTTACAGCAGGCATGAGGCTGGGGAAGGAAATGTGTCTCCCTGTTCCCATCCGGATAGCATTACATAGCTGCCTGTGGGATCCCCCTGTGCAGAAACTGCCTGCAGCTTTTCCTGAACTGCAACAGGGAACACACGACGTTTCTGGGGGAGGGGTTGGAATTTCCCTGTCTCTGTCACTCCAGCTTTCTCTCTCCCTCTCTCTTTCCAGACAGGACCCCTTGCTGATACTGACCATTGAATGTTAATAACAGGACAGGACCCCTTGCTGCTCCTCTCCACTGAGGGTTAACCCCAGGACAGACATGGTTTCAACAAGGGAGGTACAGCACGAGATTTACTGTCCAGGGAGTGTTTGATGGGGACAGTGGAGAGGGAGCTTTACTCTGTATCTAACTCTGTGCTGTACCTGCCCTGTGAGTGATTGATGGGCATGGTGTAGAGGGAGCTTTACTCTGTATCTAACCCCGTGCGGTACCTGTCCTGGGAGTGTTTGATGGGGACAGTTTAGAGGGAGCTTTACTCTGCATCTAACCCCGTGCTGTACCTGTCCAGGGAGTGTTTGATGGGGACAGTGTAGCGGAAGCTTTACTCTGTATCTTACCCCGTGCTGTACCTTCCCTGGGAGTGTTTGATGTGGACGGTTTAGAGGGAGATTGACTCAGTATCTAACACTGTCCTGTAACTGCCCTGTGAGTGCTTGATGGGGACAGTGTAGAGGGAGCTTTACTCTGTATCTAACCCTGTGCTGCACCAGTCCTGGGAGTGATTGATGGGAACAGCTTAGATGGAGATTTACTCTGTATCTAACCCCGTGCTCTACCTGCCCTGGGAGTGTATGATGGGCACAGTGTAGAGGGAGCTTTACTCTGTATCTAACCCCGTGCTGTACCAGTCCTGGGAGTGAATGATGGGGAAAGTATAGAGGGAGCTTTACTCTGTATTTAACCCTGAGCTGTACCAGTCCTGGGAGTGTTTGATGGGGACAATGTAGAGGGAGCTTTACTCTGTATCTAACCCTGTGCTGTACATGCATTGGGAGTGTTTGATGGGGACAGTGCAGAAGGAGCTTTATTATGTATCTAACCCAGTGCTGTAGCTGCCCTGGGAGTGTTTGATGGGTTGAGTGTAGAGGGAGCTTTACTCTGTATCTAACCCCGTGATGCACATGTCCTGGGAGTGTTTGATGGGGGCAGTGTAGAGGAAGCTTTACACTGTATCTAACCCTGTGCTGTACATGCCCTGGTAGTGTTTGATTGTGATGGTGTAGAGGGAGATTTACTCTGTATCTAACCCCGTGCTGTACTGTCCTCGGAGCGTTTGATGGGGACAGTGTAGAGGAAGCATTACTCTGTATCTAACCCCTTACTGTATCTGCCCTGGGAGTGTTTGAGGGGGAGGGTGTAGAGGTAGCTTTACTCTCTATCTAACCCTATCCTTCCTGTCCTGGGAGTGTTTGATGGGCACAGTATAGAGGGAGCATTACTCAGTATCTAACCCTGTTCTGTTCCTGCCCAGGGAGTGTTTGATGGGTACAGTATCTTGGGAGCTTTACTCTGTATATTACCCCGTGCTGTTCCTGTCCTGGGAGTGTTTGATGGGGACAGTATAGAGGGAGCTTTATTCTTTATCTAACCCCGTGCTCTACCTGTCCTGGGATTGTTTGACGGGGACAGTATCGAGGGAGCTTTACTCTGTATCTAACCCCGTGCTGTACCTGTCCTGGGAGTGTTTGATGGGGACAGTATAGAGGGAGCTTTACTCTGTATCTAGCCCCGTGCTGTACCTGCCCTGGGAGTGATGGATGGGGACAGTATAGAGGGCGCTTTACTCGGTATCTAACCACGTGCTGTACCTGTCCTGGGAGTGTTTGATGGGGACAGTATTGAGGGAGCTTTACTCTGTATCTAACCCTGTTCTGTTCCTGTGCAGGGAGTGTTTGATGGGGACAGTATCGAGGGAGCTTTACTCTGTATCTAGCCCCTGCTGCATCATCTCTGGGAGTGTTTGTTGGCAACATTCTTGCCCAAAACAAAAACAATCCACAAATCAGGCCTAATAAATTGAACATCAGTTTCCTTCTTTGATTCTCCCTGGTCTGTTCTGATTCTCTGATAGATTCCTCGTGTTTACCCTCCACACGAGCAGTCATCCTAATCCCGTCTACCTGTCCTGCTCCCAACGCGGCATCCGACTACAATAAGGCCAGTGATACAGGAGCGTCTCAGCGAGTAAGACAGGTGAGTCTTGAGCCTGACCTGGGTGTACGTGAGTGACCGGGTTAATCCGACACTCCAGGGACAGTTTAGACAGTTCGAGTGCATCACAGCTTTGCCAGAATGAGACCTGGATTCCAAGGGTTAAATTGCAAAGTGAGATTGCACAAAGTCGGGTTGTATTCCCTGAAATCTAGTAGCATCAGGGGTGACTTGATCAAATGGTCAAATCCTATTGATGTTACCTGTATGTTGCAAAGTTATTCTGATAATTTTCATCCCACAGAGTCAAAATTTCTGCGATTCTGTGTCTGAGTCAGAACTTCAAATAGTTTAGATTCACTGTTTAAAATAAGCAGTCACTTTTCTGTGGTGGTTTTTGAGATTGAGTATGGATCTCAGAATCTGTCAGTGGAAGGGAGTTTCTACAGAGATAGGAAATGGGATTGATGAATAAAGGTGCAGGATTTTGTTCACTGCATTAGATTGTGTCTGTTGCAGTTTCCCAGGAGTTTACATTTTCATGGGAAAGGGACGATTATCCAATGTCAACAATTCAATTTCTTCAGACAAGTGAAAACGCAAGAGAAAGAGGGAATATACCAACACTGGAACAAACAGGCAACTGTATGAGGAAGGTTTCAATTCTCTGCATGTTTTAATGTGAATTCCTGAGCTAAAGATTGAAATAAACAGGAGTTTAAATCTCACACTGGGATGCCGTGCAATTTCAGTCCTGTTATCCTAAAATTAAAAATAAAAATCTATAATTAAAAATTTCTTGGAAAGAGCAGAGGTAATTTGACTCTGTATCGAACCCCGTACTATATTTGGGTTGGGAGTGTTTGATGAACAGTGTAGTCAGAGCTTTAGTCTGAAACAATTTTCTGCAAACGGCAATTGACGCAAAGTCTCTTGTTCATGTTTCAATCTGAGGATGATAGATTTTTGTTAGGCAAAGGTGTAAAGAGATATGGAGGTAGATCAGAGATCAGTCAGGATCTCATTGAATGTCGGAAACAGGGTGTGGGGTGAAATGACATCTTCCTCTTCCCATGTGCTATGATAAATATCCTTCCTTCAATCTCTTGTCTCTCGGTCTCCCTCTCGATGTGAGTCTCTCTCTTCTCACTTGCTCGGTCTCTCTCTCTCTCTCTCTCTTCCTCTCTCTCAGAGTATATATAAATGACACAAACACCAGTCAGCCTTTTAGGTTTGTTCACAGAGGCCATATTATGTCCCCAAAGCACAGGGACATTTCTGACAGAGTTGACTCCACAGGAATGTGACATTGGCACTATATATAAACCCACCAAACACCTCTATTAGATTCCAGTCTGTAACTCACTCCCAGGTGTCTGTTATTTTATATATAAACTACCCCGAACCCCTCGATTGGATTCCACTCTGTAACTCACTCCCGGGTCTGTTATTCTGTATATAAATCCCCAAAATCCCTCAATTAGATTCCATGGATAAACGATATGACAGGACAATGTTGTTTATACCCAGGCATGTTGAAAAATATTTGGAGCTTTACCCTTTTCTCCAGCTGATGAACTTTTAATTTGAACACTGTGTTTATTTTGAAATCTAATTCAAAGGAGAATGAGGCTTTTTAACCTCATAACTCTACTGTTGAGGGAGCTTTACTCTGTATCAAACCCCATGCTGTACCTGTTCTGGGAGTGTTTGATGGGGACAATTTAAGAACAACTTTAATTCCTATCTAACCCCGCGCTGTCCAATAACGGATGCAGATTCAGATAAATCAGATGTTTCGTTTCTGTGCCACTTTCTGTATCTTGAAGCTTCTATTTGGAGCTGGAAATCTGTCAGTAGATGAATGTTGTCTTGAAAATTTCACCCTGAATAGTGTGAGCCTTAGTATTGTGGAAACGTGTGAAGAAAGTGTTTGCATTCACACATTCCTACATTGTGAAATGTAAGTTAATTGTGAAACAATAGGATGTAGGGCCAGGTAGTCTGAATGGACAACAGGATTTGGTTGATTAAAGAGTGAATGTTAATGATGTCCTTTGAAGAAGCCGTTTACTGTAAATGTCCCGAGACAATGAAATGCTTCAAAGCAAATATCCTGGTTGACAGAAATGGTTCCCCAATGTCTGAAACACTTTCCCAAGTCTGCAGAGACATGAAGGGGGCAGAGATATTGTATGATACAGATCATGAGATACCAGAGAACCACAGAATTGAAGTTGTGGGGCCCTCTCCTGTTTGAGAATGTCAGTTTTGATGTTTAACTCTGTGAAACTTGGCTAATGATTCAGAAAGCAGAAAGTTCCAATCCAATCTGTAACCTGCACTTCAAATTCCAAAGAGATATGTACACCTTAAGTGAATGGGTGAAATAGTGAAAGATGGATTTCATTGTAGGCAAATGTGTGGCTGCCCACTTTAAAAAGGATGGAACAGGTTACATTATAAATGGTGAAAAGCTGCAAACAGTGAGGGTCCAAAGAGTCCCTATCCATTTGTGTCAAGACTAAGAAAACATCAAACAGTTCCAATGAGAAAGTAAATTTGATATTTGGGATAAAGCTGGTTAAAAACTCACACTACCCATTCCATTAATCAGCCTCTGTAACCTGCACTTCAGCACATCACAAGAAAAATGATATTTTAAACTGTTCTTGATTCCAGCCTGTAACTCAAACCCGTGTATTTATTATTCTATATATAAACCCCCTGATCCCCTCTATTAGATTCCAGTCTGTAACTCACTCCCGGGTATCTATGATTCTATATATAAACCCCCTGAACCCCTTGATTAGATTCCAGTCTGTAACTCACTCCCCGGTATCTGTTATTCTATATATAGACCACCCCAAACCCCTCGATTTGATTCCAGTCTGTAACTCATTCCCGTCTAACTGTTATTCAGTATATAAATGTCCCAAACCCCTCGACTAGATTTCAGTCTGTTACTCATTCCCGGGCTTCTGTTATTCTATATATATTATATTCATATCATTTATATATAAGCCCCCCCGAACCCCTCGATTTGATTCCAGTCTGTAAATCACTCTCGGGTATCTGTTATTCTATATATAAATCCCCCAAAACCCTCGATTAGATTCCAGTCTGCAACTCAATCCCGGGTATCTGTTATTCTATATATAAACCCCCTGAACCCCTCGATTAGATTCCGGTCTGTAACTCAATCCCGCGTGGCTATTATTCTATATATAAACCCCCTGAACCCTTCGATCAGATTCCAGCCTGCAACTCAATCCCGGGTATCTATGATTCTATATATAAACCCCCTGAACCCCTCGATTAGATTCCAGTCTGTAACTCACTCCCGGGTATCTATTATTCTGTATATAAACCCCCTGCACCCCTCAATTAGATTCCAGTCTGTAACTCAATCCCGGGTATCTATGATTCTATATATAAACCCCCTGAACCCCTCGATTAGATTCCAGTCTGTAACTCACTCCCGGGTATCTATTATTCTATATATAAACCCCCTGCACCCCTCAATTAGATTCCAGTCTGTAACTCAATCCCGGGTATCTATTATTTTATATATAAACCCTTCAATCCCCTCGCTGAGATTCCGTTATGTAACTCACTCCCGGATATCTTTTATTCGATATATATTATATCTACATGATTAATATATAAACCACCCCGATCCCCTCGATTAAATTGCAGCCTGTAACTCACTGCCGGGCGTCTGTTATTCTATATATAAACACCCCAAACCCCTCCATTAGATTCCTATCTGAAACTCACTGCCGGGTGTCTGTTATTCAATATATAAACAAACCCAACCCCCTCCGTTAGATTCCAGTCTGTAACTCAATCTCGGGTATCTGTTATTCTATATATAAACCACCCCGAACCCCTCGATTAGATTCCAGTCTGTAACTCACTCCCGGGTATCTGTTATTCTATATATAGACCGCCCCAAACCCCTCGATTTGATTCCAGTCTGTAACTCATTCCCGTGTAACTGTTATTCTGTATATAAATGTCCCAAATCCCTCGACAAGATTTCAGTCTGTTATCATACCCGGGGTTCTGTTATTCTATATATATTATATTCATATGATTTATATATAAACCCCCCGAACCCCTCGATTTGATTCCAGTATGTAACCCACTCTCGGGTATCTATTAATCTATATATAAATCCCCCAAACCCCTCGATTTGATTCCAGTCTGTATCTCACACTCGGGTATCTGATTCTAAATATAAACCCACCAAACCCCTCGATTTGATTCCAGTCTGTAACTCACTCCTGGGTATCTGTTATTCTATAAATAAACCCCCTGAAGTCCTCGATTAGATTCCAGTCTGTAAATCACTCCCGGGTATCTGTTATTCCATATATAATCCACCCCGAACCCCTCGATTAGATTCCAGTCTGTAACTCACTCCCGGGTATCTGTTATTCTATATATAAACCACCCCGAACCCCTCGATTATATTCCAGTCTGTAACTCACTCCCGGGTATCTGTTATTCTATATATAAGCCACCCCGAACCCTTCGATTAGATTCCAGTCTGTAACTCACTCCCGGTTATCTGTTATTCTATATATAATCCACCCCGAACCCCTCTATTAGATTGCAGACTGTAACTCACTCCCGGGTATCTGTTATTCTGTATATAAAACACCACAAACCCCTCGATTAGATTCCAGTCTGTAACTCACTCCCGGATATCTGTTATTCTATATATAAACCACCCCGATCTCCTCAATTATATTCCAGCACTTCCACATCACAAATTGAGGAAGGGGTCTCCCCCCATTTTAAAGTTGGTTAAAGGCTCTCCCTCTATTTTAAAGAAGGAGAAGGGATGTCTCACAAGATATTGTTCTTTACACTCAATAATGTTAACAAATTTTTGAACATTTTCAGTTTCCCCCTACACTTTCTCTTTCTCTCACCCTTTCTCGTTCTTTCTCTCCCTCTCCCAGCCCATCTCTCTGCCAACCTATATATTTCTCTGTTTCTCTCTCTCACCCCATATCTTTACCCTACACTCGCTCCCCTCTCTTCATCTCTCTCACTCAACTCATCCCTTTTTTATCGCGTGATCTCCTCTCTCTATCTCACTCGCTTACCCAGCTCTCTATCCCTCTCTCCCTACCTCTCTTCCTCTGAGAATCTAGTCTACAAACACCAGGCAGCCGTTTTAGGTTTGTTCACAGTGGCCATTTTATGTCCCCACAGCAATGGGACATTTATGACAGAGTTGACTCCTCACGAATGGTAAATTAGTCCTTTCAACGTGACAGAGACACAGATATCTCCCTCCATTTTAAAGATGGAGAAATTCTGTTTATCACTCAATAGGCCCTGTCTTTACTTGGTATCTAACCCTGTGCTGCCCCTTCCCTGGGCCTGTTTGATGGGACAGAGCAGAGGGAATATTACTCTCTATCGAACCCCATACTGTATTTGGTTTGGGTGTGTTTGTTGAACAGTGTGGATGAAGCTTTACACTGGAATATAGGTGAGGGGATGATTTGATGAAATATTTCAGGATAATAATGCAAGTAGAGGTTGGAAAAAGACTAACTATTCCCGTCGGTTTGGGGAGTCTGGGCCTTGGGGTCATGGTTTTTCAACTATGTTTAGAATTTTAGAATTTCAGGAGGGAAACTAAGAAACATTTTAAAACACCAAGTGTGGTATTAGTTTGGATCTCTCTCACATGAACAGAAATTGATGCTGAGCCACTAGTCCATGTTTAAAACTGAGGCTGATAGATTTCTGTTAGCTAACACGCTGCAGAGATATGAGACCAAGGGCTTCAATCACAGATCAGCCAGGATCTCATTGAATGTCAGAACAGGGTTGGAGGGTTAAATGGCCTCTTGCTCTTTCCATGTGCTATGACCAATATCCTTTATTCACTGTCTGGCTCTCAGTCACCCACTTGGTCTGAGAGTCTCTATTTCTCATTCACTCGATCTGTGTCTTCTCTCCCTGTCTCTCTTCCTCTGAGAATCTAGTCTACAAACACCAGGCAGACATGTTAGGTTTGTTCACAGTGGCCATTTTATGTCCCCACAGGAATGGGACATTTAGGACAGAGTTGACCCCTCTCTCATGTAACATTAATATTTTAAACGTGACAGAGACACAGGTATGGAGACATGAATTCGCTGTGTATTCCCTGGAATATTGAAGGATCTGGGTGTTCAGTCCCACACCTTGCAGCTGTGATTTTGAATTCAGAATTTTCTATTACTGAATCTGGAAGTAAAAACCCCCGGGATGGAATGATTCACATTCATTCTGCTTCTACAAAGCCCGTGTCTGTGTCTGTTTCTCAGTATTTATTAACTGTTTAAGATAAGCCTGTCTCTTTCTCCATCGCTCTCTTTCTCGCCTCGCCTTTCACTGTCTCTCTCTCACTACAACACCCTGCCCCTCTCTCTTGCTCGCCCTGTCTCTCTCTCTCTCTTGGCGAGTTTTGTCTCTCTCTCTCTATCTCAATCTGTCTCTCTCTCACCATCTCTCTGCCTCTCTCTCTCTCTCACTCTCTCTCTCACTCCATCAGCCTCCCCCTCTCCCCACCATCCCCAATTTCCCTTTTCAGCAAATTTTGGGTGTGAAGCTGAAGGGAAAATATTTTCAGGGTTTCGGGGAAAGGGCGGATGAGTGAGACCAGTTAAACTTTCCTTGCAGAGTGTCGAAAGTAGTTTGATGGGCTGAATGGCCTCTTCGATTAGATTCCAGTCGGTAACTCACTTCCGGATATCTGTTATTCTATATATAAACCCCCTGAACCCCTCGATTTGATTCCAGTCTGTAACTCACTCCCGGATATCTGTTATTCTATAGATAAACCCCCTGTACCCCTCGATTAGATTCCAGCCTGTAACTCACTCCCGGGTATCTGTTATTCTATATATAATCCACCCCGAACCCCTCGATTAGATTCAGCCTGTAACTCACTCCCGGGCATCTGTTATTCTATATATAAACCACCCCAAACCCCTCTATTAGATTCCAGTCTGTAACTCACTCCCGGGCATCTGTTATTCTGTATATAAACCAACTCGAACCCCTCGATTAGATTCCAGTCTGTAAGTCACTCCCTGGTATTTGTTATTCTGTATATAAACCACCCCGAACCCCTCGATTAGATTCCAGTCTGTAACTCACTCCCGAGTATCTGTTATTCTATATATAAACCAACCCGAACCCCTCGATTAAATTCCAGTCTGCAACTCACTCCCGGGTATGTTTTTCTATATATAAACCACCCCGAACCCCTCTATTACATTCCAGCACTTCCACATCACAAATTGAGGAAGGGGTCCCCCCCATTTTAAAGTTGGTTAAAGGCTCTCCCTCTAATTTAAAGATGGAGAAGGGATGTCTCACAGGATATTGTTCTTTACACAATAATGTTAACAAATTTTTGAACATTTTCAGTTTCCCCCTACACTTTCTCTTTCTCTTACCCTGTCTCATTCCTTCTCTCCCTCTCCCACCCCGTCTCTCTGCCACCCTATATATTTCTCTGTTTCTCTCTCTCTCCCCATATCTTTACCCTACACTCGCTCCCCTCTCTTCATCTCTCTCTCTCTCACCTCATCCCTTTTTTATCGCTTGATCTCCTATCTCTATCTCACTCGCTTACCCAGCTCTCTTTCCCTCTCTCCCTGCCTCTCTTCCTCTGAGAATCTAGACTACAAACACCAGGCAGCCATTTTAGGTTTGTTCACAGTGGCCATTTTATGTCCCCACAGCAATGGGACATTTAGGACAGAGTTGACTCATGTAACATTAATATTTTAAACGTGACAGAGACACAGGTATGGAAACATAAATTCCACGTGTATTCCCTGGAATAGTGGAGGATCCGGGCGTTCAGTCCCACACTTTGCTGCTGTGAATTTGAATTCTGAATTTTCTATTACTGAATCTGGAAGTAAAAACCCCCGGGATGGAATGATTCACATTCTTTCTGCTGCTGCAAAGCCCGTGTCTGTGTCTGTTTCTCAGTATTTATTAACAATTTAAGATAATAGGATAGAATGCCACTAGTTTGCCATAATTCAACTCAGTCAGAAATGTCCCAATGTTATGACCGGTATCAATCTTTCATCGTCTGCCTGTTCATCCCCTCTCACTCTGTGTCTCTCTCTTTAACATTCCCTCATTCCGCATCTGCTCTCTCTCTCTCTCTCTCTCCCTCTCTCAGATTCTGTAAGAAAAATCCCCAAACTCCAGGCGTCCATTTTAGGTTTGTTCACAGTGGCCATTTTATGTTCCCACAGCACTGGGACATTTATGACAGAGTTGACTCCTCACGAATGGTAAATTAGTCCTTTCAACGTGACAGAGACACAGATATCTCCCTCCATTTTAAAGATGGAGAAATTCTGTTTATCACTCAATAGGCCCTGTCTTTACTTGGTATCTAACCCTGTGCTGCCCCTTCCCTGGGCCTGTTTGATGGGACAGAGCAGAGGGAATTTAACTCTCTATTGAACCCCATACTGTATATGGTTTGTGTGTGTTTGTTGAACAGTGTAGATGAAGCTTTACACTGGAATATAGGTGAGGGGGTGATTTGATGGAATATTTCAGGATAATAATGCAAGTAGAGGTTTGAAAAAGACTAACTATTCCCGCCGGTTTGGGGAGTCTGGGCCTTGGGGTCATGGTTTTTCAACTATGTTTAGAATTTTAGAATTTCAGGAGGGAAACTAAGAAACATTTTAAAACACCAAGTGTGGTATTAGTTTGGATCTCTCTCACATGAACGGAAATTGATGCTGAGCCACTAGTCCATGTTTAAAACTGAGGCTGATAGATTTCTGTTAGCTAACACGCTGCAGAGATATGAGACCAAGGGCTTCAATCACAGATCAGCCAGGATCTCATTGAATGTCAGAACAGGGTTGGAGGGTTAAATGGCCTCTTGCTCTTTCCATGTGCTATGACCAATATCCTTTATTCACTGTCTGGCTCTCAGTCACCCACTTGGTCTGAGAGTCTCTATTTCTCATTCACTCGATCTGTGTCTTCTCTCCCTGTCTCTCTTCCTCTGAGAATCTAGTCTACAAACACCAGGCAGACATGTTAGGTTTGTTCACAGTGGCCATTTTATTTCCCCACAGGAATGGGACATTTAGGACAGAGTTGACCCCTCTCTCATGTAACATTAATATTTTAAACGTGACAGAGACACAGGTATGGAGACATGAATTCGCTGTGTATTCCCTGGAATATTGAAGGATCTGGGTGTTCAGTCCCACACCTTGCAGCTGTGATTTTGAATTCAGAATTTTCTATTACTGAATCTGGAAGTAAAAACCCCCGGGATGGAATGATTCACATTCATTCTGCTTCTACAAAGCCCGTGTCTGTGTCTGTTTCTCAGTATTTATTAACTGTTTAAGATAAGCCTGTCTCTTTCTCCATCGCTCTCTTTCTCGCCTCGCCTTTCACTGTCTCTCTCTCACTACAACACCCTGCCCCTCTCTCTTGCTCGCCCTGTCTCTCTCTCTCTCTTGGCGAGTTTTGTCTCTCTCTCTCTATCTCAATCTGTCTCTCTCTCACCATCTCTCTGCCTCTCTCTCTCTCTCACTCCATCAGCCTCCCCCTCTCCCCACCATCCCCAATTTCCCTTTTCAGCAAATTTTGGGTGTGAAGCTGAAGGGAAAATATTTTCAGGGTTTCGGGGAAAGGGCGGATGAGTGAGACCAGTTAAACTTTCCTTGCAGAGTGTCGAAAGTAGTTTGATGGGCTGAATGGCCTCTTCGATTAGATTCCAGTCGGTAACTCACTTCCGGATATCTGTTATTCTATATATAAACCCCCTGAACCCCTCGATTTGATTCCAGTCTGTAACTCACTCCCGGATATCTGTTATTCTATAGATAAACCCCCTGTACCCCTCGATTAGATTCCAGCCTGTAACTCACTCCCGGGTATCTGTTATTCCATATATAATCCACCCCGAACCCCTCGATTAGATTCCAGTCTGTAACTCACTCCCGGGCATCTGTTATTCTATATATTAACCACCCCAAACCCCTCGATTAGATTCCAGTCTGTAACTCACTCCCGGGCATCTGTTATTCTATGTATAAACCAACTCGAACCCCTCGATTAGATTCCAGTCTGTAAGTCACTCCCTGGTATTTGTTATTCTGTATATAAACCACCCCGAACCCCTCGATTAGATTCCAGTCTGTAACTCACTCCCGAGTATCTGTTATTCTATATATAAACCAACCCGAACCCCTCGATTAGATTCCAGTCTGCAACTCACTCCCGGGTATGTTTTTCTATATATAAACCACCCCGAACCCCTCTATTAGATTCCAGCACTTCCACATCACAAATTGAGGAAGGGGTCCCCCCCATTTTAAAGTTGGTTAAAGGCTCTCCCTCTAATTTAAAGATGGAGAAGGGATATCTCACAGGATATTGTTCTTTACACAATAATGTTAACAAATTTTTGAACATTTTCAGTTTCCCCCTACACTTTCTCTTTCTCTTACCCTGTCTCGTTCCTTCTCTCCCTCTCCCACCCCGTCTGCCACCCTATATATTTCTCTGTTTCTCTCTCTCACCCCATATCTTTACCCTACACTCGCTCCCCTCTCTTCATCTCTCTCTCTCACCTCATCCCTTTTTTATCGCTTGATCTCCTCTCTCTATCTCACTCGCTTACCCAGCTCTCTTTCCCTCTCTCCCTGTCTCTCTTCCTCTGAGAATCTAGACTACAAACACCAGGCAGCCATTTTAGGTTTGTTCACAGTGGCCATTTTATGTCCCCACAGCAATGGGACACTTAGGACAGAGTTGACTCATGTAACATTAATATTTTAAACGTGACAGAGACACAGGTATGGAGACATAAATTCCACGTGTATTCCCTGGAATAGTGGAGGATCCGGGCGTTCAGTCCCACACTTTGCTGCTGTGAATTTGAATTCTGAATTTTCTATTACTGAATCTGGAAGTAAAAACCCCCGGGATGGAATGATTCACATTCTTTCTGCTGCTGCAAAGCCCGTGTCTGTGTCTGTTTCTCAGTATTTATTAACAATTTAAGATAATAGGATAGAATGCCACTAGTTTGCCATAATTCAACTCAGTCAGAAATGTCCCAATGTTATGACCGATATCAATCTTTCATCGTCTGCCTGTTCATCCCTCTCACTCTGTGTCTCTCTCTTTAACATTCCCTCATTCCGCATCTGCTCTCTCTCTCTCTCTCTCTCTTTCCCTCTCTCAGATTCTGTAAGAAAAATCCCCAAACACCAGGCAGCCAGTTTAGGTTTCTTCACAGTGGCCATTTTATGTCCCCACAGCAATGGGACATTTAGGACAGAGTTGACTCCTCACGAATGGAAAATTAGTACTTTCAACGTGACAGAGACACAGATATCTCCCTCCATTTTAAAGACCTAAAAGGGAACTCCCTCCGTTTTAACAGTGGAGAAGTTATCTGCCTCCATTTTAAATATTGAGAATGGTTCTCGCCCCATTTCATCAGGTCTCTCTCTCCCTACCGCTTTTTCCTTCCCTCGACTCGTCTCTCTGATACTCTCTCTCATCCCATCGCTATTTCGGACACTCACTTCCCTCTCTCTGCCTCTCCCTCACCCCACCCATTTTTCTTTCATTCAATCGCCTCTCTCTATCTCTCTCTCTTGCCCTCTCTCTCTTTCTCCCTCAGCCCATCTCATTGTCGCTATCTCCCTCTCTCTCGCCCCATCTCTCTCCCCTTCACCCTCTCTGTCTTTCATTTTATCTCTCTGTCATTCTCTGACCCTCTCTCTCTCGCCCTCTCTCTCTTTCTTTCTCACCCCATCTCACTCACTATTTCCCGCTCTCTCTCTCTCTCGCGCTCTCTCTCTTTCTTTCTCACCCCATCTCACTCACTATTTCCCTCACTCTCTCTCTCTCATCCTATCTCTCTTTCTTTCTCACCCCATCTCACTCTCACTATTTCCCTCTCTCTCTCTCTCTCTCTCGCGCCCTCTCTCTTTCTTTCTCACCCCATCTCACTGTAACTATTTTCCTCTCTCTCTCACCCCATCTCTCTGCCCTTCACCCTCTCTCTCTCACCCCATCTCACTCTCACTAATTCCATCTCTCTCTCTCTCTCGCGCTCTCTCTCTTTCTTTCTCATCCCATCTCACTGTAACTATTTCCCTCTCTCTCTCACCCCATCTCTCTGCCCTTCACCCTCTCTCTCTGTCTCTCATTCTATCTCTGTCATTCTCTGACCCTCTCTCTATCGCCCCGTCTCTATCCCTATCACCACCTCTCTCTGTCGCTCTCTCTCCCTCGCTCTGCCACTGACTCTCTGTCACATTCGTTGTCTCCCACGCCTGTCTCTTTCTCCATGGCTCTCTTTCTCGCCTCGCCTTTCACTGTCTCTCTCTCACTACAACACCCTGCCCCTCTCTCTCTCTCGCCCTGTCTCTCTCTCTCTCTTGGCGAGTTTTGTCTCTCTTTCTCTATCTCAATCTGCCTATCTCTCACCATCTCTCTGCCTCTCTCTCTCACATACTCTCTCTCTCACTCCATCAGCCTCCCCCTCTCCCCACCATCCCCAATTTCCCTTTTCAGCAAATTTTGGGCGTGAAGCTGAAGGGAAAATATTTTCAGGGTTTCGGGGAAAGGGCGGACGAGAGAGACCAGGGAAACTTTCCTTGCAGAGTGTCGAAAGTAGTTTGATGGGCTGAATGGCCTCCTCGATTAGATTCCAGTCTGTTACTCAATCGGAGGTATCTGTTATTCTATATATTATCCACCCCGAACCCCTCAATAAGATTCCAGCCTGTAACTCACTCCCGGGTATCTGTTATTCTACATATAAACCACCCCGAACCCCTCGATTAGATTCCAGTCTGTAACTCACTCCCGGGTATCTGTTATTCTATATATAAGCCACCCTGAACCCCTCGGTTAGATTCCAGTCTGTAACTCACTCCCGGTTATCTGTTATTCTATATATAATCCACCCGGAACCCCTCGATTAGATTCCAGTCTGTAACTCACTCTTGTTATTTGTTATTCTGCATATGAACCACCCCGAACCCCTCGATTAGATTCCAGCCTGTAACTCACTCCCGGGTATATGTTATTCTATATATAAACCATCCCGAATCCCTCGATTAGATCCAGTCTGTAACTCACTCCCGGGTATGTTATTCTATATAGAAACCACCCCCAACCCCTCGATTAGATTCCAGCACTTCCACACCACAAGTAGAGGAAGGGGTCTCCCCCATTTTAAAGTTGGTTAAAGGCTCTCCCTCTAATTTTAAGATGGAGAAGGGATGTCTCACAGGATATTGTCCTTTACACTCAATAATGTTCACAAATTTTTGAACATTTTCAGTTTCCCCCTACACTTTCTCTCATCCTGTCTCGTTCCTTCTCTCCCTCTCCCACCCCATCTCTCTGCCACCCTATATATTTCTCTGTTTCTCTCTCTCACCCCATATCTTTACCCTACACTCGCTCCCCTCTCTTCATCTCTCTCTCTCAACTCATCCCTTATTTATCGCTTGATCTACTCTCCCTATCTCACTCGCTTACCCAGCTCTCTTTCCCTCTCTCCCTACCTCTCTTCCTCTGAGAATCTAGTCTACAAACACCAGGAAGCCATTTTAGGTTTGTTCACAGTGGCCATTTTATGTCCCCACAGCAATGGGACATTTAGGACAGAGTTGACCCCTCTCTCATGTAACATTAGTATTTTAAACGTGACAGAGACACAGGTATGGAGACATGAATTCCCTGTGTATTCCCAGGAATATTGAAGGATCCGGGCGTTCAGCCCCACACTTTGCTGTTGTGAATTTGAATTCTGAATTTTCTATTACTGAATCTGGAAGTAAAAACCCCCGGGATGGAATGATTCACATTCATTCTGCTTCTACAAAGCCCATGTCTGTGTCTGTTTCTCAGTATTTATTAACTGTTTAAGATAAGCCTGTCTCTTTCTCCATCGCTCTCTTTCTTGCCTCGCCATTCACTGTCTCTCTCTCACTACAACACCCTGCCCCTCTCTCTATCTCGTCCTGTCCCTCTCTCTCTCTCGGTGAGTTTTGTCTCTCTTTCTCTATCTCAATCTGTCTCTCTCACCATCTCTCTGCCTCTCTCTCTCATTTACTCTCACTCTCACTCCATCAGCCTTCCCCTCTCCCCACCATCCCGAATTTCTCTTTTCAGCAAATTTTGGGTGTGAAGCTGAAGGGAAAATATTTTCAGGGTTTCGGTGAAAGGGCGGACGAGTGAGACCAGTGAAACTTTTCTTGCAGAGTGTCGAAAGTAGTTTTATGGGCTGAATGGCCTCCTCGATTAGATTCCAGTCTGTAACTCAGTCCCGGATATCTGTTATTCTATATATAAACCCCCTGAACCCCTCGATTAGATTCCAGTCTGTAACTCACTCCCGGGTATCCGTTATTCTATATATAAACCCCCTGAACCCCTCGATTAGATTCCAGTCTGTAACTCACTCCCGGGTATCTGTTATTCTATATATAATCCACCCCGAACCCCTCGATTAGATTCCAGTATGTAACTCACTCCCGGGTATGTGTTATTCTGTATATCAACCACCCCGAACCCCTCGATTAGATTCCAGCCTGTGACTCACTCCCGGGTATCTGTTATTCTATATATAATCCACCCCGAACCCCTCGATTAGATTCCAGCCTGTAACTCACTCTCGGGTATGATATTCTATATATATACCACCCCGAACCCCTCGATTAGATTCCAATCAGTAACTCACTCCCGGGTATCTGTTATTCAATATATAAACCCCCCCGAACCCCTCGATTAGATTCCAGTCTGTAACTCACTCCCGGGTATCTGTTATTCAATATAAAAACCCCCCCGAACCCCTCGATTAGATTCTAGCACTTCCACATCACAAATTGAGGAAGGGGTCTGCCCCCATTTTCAAGTTGGTTAAAGGCTCTCCCTCTAATTTTAAGATGGAGAAGGGATGTCTCACAGGATATTGTCCTTTACACTCAATAATGTTAACACATTTTTGAATATTTTCAGTTTCCCCCTACACTTTCTCTTTCTCTCATCCTGTCTCGTTTCTTCTCTCCCTCTCCCAGCCCATCTCTCTGCCACTGTATACATTTCTCTGTTTCTCTCTCTCACCCCATATCTTTACCCTACACTCGCTCCCCTCTCTTCATCTCTCCCTCTCTCAACTCATCCCTTTTTTATCGCTTGATCTCCTCTCTCTATCTCACTCGCTTACCCAGCTCTCTTTCCCTCTCTGCCCGCCTCTCTTCCTCTGAGAATCTAGTCTACAAACACCAGGCAGCCATTTTAGGTTTGTTCACAGTGGCCATTTTATGTCCCCACAGCAATGGGACATTTAGGACAGAGTTGACTCATGTAACATTAGTATTTTAAACGTGACAGAGACACAGGTATGGAGACATAAATTCCACGTGTATTCCCTGGAATATTGAAGGATTCGGGCGTTCACTCCCACACTTTGCTGTTGTGAATTTGAATTCTGAATTTTCTAAAACTGAATCTGGAAGTAAAAACCCCCGGGATGGAATGATTCACATTCTTTCTGCTGCTGCAAAGCCCGTGTCTGTGTCTGTTTCTCAGTATTTATTAACAATTTAAGATAATAGTTTAGAATACCACAAGTTTGCCATAATGACTGGAAAGAGGGTTGAAACAGAGGGGCTGAGGTAGCAAAACAAGAGGAGGGGGTGTGAATAGACCCAGGATCTGGGGGTCTCCAATGTGTAGACTCTGCCCAGCTCCCAGTCACATCTTTTAGAAAAGGCTGAATTGCGAAAATGAATCCAGGGACAGTGAAGCAAGTGATTCACTAACAATGAGAGCATTTTAAACATTCATTCTTTCACTGCAAAGCGCTCAGTCTTTCTGAGGTTCTGAAGGGGTCGGGGGTCTTCACTGTCTTAGTCCCTCTCCAACTTGCTGCCTCTCTCTCTCTGTGGAAATATTTCCCCATTTAAAAAGTGCTGAACAGAGCTGGCTGCAACCTCTGGGATCTTGCTGTGCACAAATTCCCTGCAGTGTTTCATACTGCGCCACAACCAGTTAATTGATTAAAAATGAGCTGATTGGACTCATTTCCTGTCCCTCAGGCGCCCTTTACCAAGTCCTAACTGTGAGAGTGTGTAAAAGTTTGTGCTAATTCCTGAATAATGCTGGTGTTTTAGGCAGGGCGATGAATTGGGAGGTGGAACAGTCATTTGAATTCAGTCTCTCTAGGATGTGTCCCTACGTTACAACAGAGAGAGAGGGGGGAGAGCGAGGGAATCAGGGAAAGACAGTGAAACAGAGGCAGGGGGTTGGGGGTGAGGAAGATACAAAGGGTCTGGGGGGGGTTAGGGGAGGGTCTCCAGTTTGGAGTCAGTGCCCAGCTCCCAGTCTCTGCAGAAAAGCCTCAGTCACACCCTCACGGGGACGCCTGGTTTGTAAAAATCGATGCTGGGACGGAGATTTCAAAAAGTCTCCCCCAGGAAGCAGCAGCTTGTTCCCGGTTTGAAGAGAAGGAGTTTAGGCCTTTCTGGGGATGTGTCCGGACTCAGAGCACACATGGTGCCCGGGGGGGGGAGAGGGGGAAGAGGGAGGGTTACAGCAGGCATGAGGCTGGGGAAGGAAATGTGTCTCCCTGTTCCCATCTGGATAGCATTACATTGCTGCCTGTGGGATCCCCCTGTGCAGAAACGGACTGCAGCTTTTCCTGAACTGCAACAGGGAACACACGACGTTTCTGGGGGAGGGGGTGGCATTTCCCTGTCTCTGTCACTCCAGCTTTCTCTCTCCCTCTCTCTTTCCAGACAGGACCCCTTGCTGCTCCTGTCCATTGAATGTTAATAACAGGACAGGACCCCTTGCAGCTCCTGTCCATTGAATGTTAATACCAGTCCTGGGAGTGTTTGATGTCCACAGTGTAGAGGGAGCTTTACTCTATATTTAGCCCAGTGCTTTACCTGCCCTGGCAGTGTTTGATGGGGAAAGTGTAGAGGGAGCTTTACTCTGTATATAACCCCGTGCTGTACCTGTCCAGGGAGTGTTTGATGGGGACAGTGTAGAGGAAGCTTAACTCTGTATCTAACCCCGTGCTGTCCCTACCCTGGGAGTGTTTAATGGGGACGGTGTAGAGGGAGTTTTACTCTGCATCTAACGCTGTCCTGTACCTGCCCTGTGAGTGCTTGATGGGGACAGTGTAGAGGGAGCTTTACTCTGTATCTAACCCTGTGCTGTACCAGTCCTGGGAGTTTTTGATGGGGACAGGTTAGAGGGAGATATACTCTGTATCTAACCCCGTGCTGTACCTGACCTGGGAGTGTATGATGGCCACAGTGTAGGGGGAGGTTTACTCTGTATCTAAGCCCGTGCTGTCCCAGTCCTGGGAGTGTTTGATGGGGACAGTGTAGTGGGAGGTTTACTCCTTATCTAACGCCGTGCTGTACCAGCACTGGGAGTGTATGATGGCCACAGTGTAGGGGGAGCTTTACTCTGTATTTAACCCCGTGCTGTACCAGTCCTGGGAGTGTTTGATGGGGACAGTGTAGAGGGAGGTTTACTCCTTATCTAACGCCGTGCTGTACCAGCACTGGGAGTGTATGATGGCCACAGTGTAGGGGGAGCTTTACTCTGTATTTAACCCCGTGCTGTACCAGTCCTGGGAGTGTTTGATGGGGGGAGTATAGATGCAGGTTTACTCTGTATCTAACCCTGTCCAGTTCCTGTCCAGGGAGTGTTTGATGGGGACAGTGCAGAGGGAGCTTTTCTCTGTATCTAACCCAGTGCTTTAACTGCCCTGGGAGTGTTTGATGGGGCAAGTGTAGAGGTAGCTATACTCAGTATCTAACCCTGTCCTGTTCCTGTCCTGGGAGTGTTTGATGGGGAAGGTATAGAGGGTGCTTTACTCTGTATCTAACCCTGTTCTGTTCCTGTCCAGGGAGTGTTTGATGGGGACAGTGCAGAGGGAGCATTACTCTGTATCTAATCCTGTCCAGTACCAGTCCTGAAAGTGTTTTATTGGGAGAGAATAGAGCGAGCTTTACTCTGTATCTAACCCTGTCCTGTTCCTGTCCTAGGTGTGTTTGAGGGGGACTGTGTAGAGGGAGCTTTACTTTGTATCTAACCCCGAGCTTTACCTGTCTTGGGAGTGTTTGATGGGGACAGTGTAGAGGAAGCTTTACTCTGTATCTAAATTGTGCTGTACCTGTACTGGGAGTGTTTGATGTGGACAGTATAGAGGGAGATTTACTCTGCATCTAATCCCATGCTGTATGTGGCCTGGGAGTGTTTGATGGGGACAATGCAGAGGGAGCTTTATTCTGTATCTAACCCCTTGCTGTACCTGCCCTGGGAGTGTGTGATGGGCAGAGTGTAGAGGGAGCTTTACTCTGTATCAAAGCCCGTCCTGTACCTGTCCAGGGATTGTTTGATGGGGACAGTATTGAGGATGCTTTACTCTGCATCCAGCCCCGTGCTGTACCTGCCCTGGGAGCGTTTGATGGAGACAGTGTAGAGGGAGCATTACTCTGTATTTAACCCGTTGCTTTAGCTGCCCTGGGAGGGTTTGATGGGGAAAGTGTAGAGGTAGCTTTACTCTGTATCTAATCCTGTCCAGTTCCTGTCCTGGGAGTGTTTGATGGGGACAGTGCAGAGGTTGCTTTATTCTGTATCTAACCCCGTGCTGTACCTGTCCTGGGAGTGTTTGATGGGGACAGCATCGAGGGAGCTTTACTCTGTATCTAGCCCCGTGCTATACCTGTCCTGGGAGTGTTTGATGGGGACAGTATCGAGGGAGATTTACTCTGTATCTAACACCGTGCTGTACATGTCCTGGGAGTGTTTGATGGGGACGGTGAAGAGGGAGCTTTACTCTGTATCTAACCCAGTGCTTTACCTGCCCTGAGAGTGTTTGATGGGGACAGTTTAGAGGGAGCTTTAATCTGTATCTAACCCCGTGCTGTACCTGTCCTGGGAGTGTTTGGTGAGGACCGTGTAGAATAAGCTTTAGTCTGTATCTAACCCCGTACTGTACCTGCACTGGGAGTGTTTGATGGTTACAGTGTAGAGGGAGATTTACTCTGTATCTAACACCGTGCTGTACCTGTCCTGGGAGTGCTTGATGGGGACAGTGTAGAGGGAGCTTTACTCTGTATCTTATCCTGTCCAGTTCCTGTCCTGGGATTGTTTGATGGGGACAGTGTAGAGGATGCATTACTCTGTATCTAACCCCGTGCTGTAGCTGTCCTGGGAGTGATTGATGGTGACAGTATAGATGGAGCTTTACTCTGTATCTAACCCAGTGCTGTACTTGCCCTGGGAGTGTTTGATGATGACAGTGCAGTGTACCTTTATTCTGTATATAAACCCGTGCTGTACCTGGCCTGGGAGTGTTTGATGGGGACGGTGTAGTGGGAGATTTACTCAGTATCTAACACCGTGCTGTACCTGCCCTGGGAGTGTTTGAATGGGACACTATAGAGGAAGTTTTACTCTGTATCTAACCCATCTAATGTACGTGCACTGGGAGTGTTTGATGGGGACGGTGTAAATGGAGTTTTACTCTCTATCTAACCCCGTGCTGTACCTGTCGTGGGAGGGTTTGATGGGGACAGTTTTGAGGGAGCTTTACTCTGTATATAAACCTGTCCTGTACCTGCCCTGGGAGTGCTTCATGAGGACAGTGTAGAGGGAGCTTTACTCTGAATCTTACGCCGGGCAGTACCAGTCCGGGGAGTGTTTGATGGGTACAGGTTAGAGTGAGATTTACTCTGTATCTAACCCCGTGCTGTGCCAGTCCTGTGAGTGTTTGTTGGGGAGAGTATAGAGGGAGGTATACACTGTATCTAACCCTGTGCTGTAGGGGACCTGGGAGTGTTTGATGGAGACAGTGCAGAGGGAGCTTTACTCTGTATCTAACCCAATGCTTTTTCTGACCTGGTAGTGTTTGATGGAGACAGTGTAGAGGTAGCTTTACTCTGTATCTAACCCTGTCCTGTTCCTGTCCTGGGAGTGTCTGATGGGGACAGTATAGAGGGAGCTTTACTCTGTATATAACCCTGTTCTGTTCCTGTCCAGGGAGTGTTTTATGGGAACAATGCAGAGGGAGCTTTACCTTGTATCAAACCCTGTGCTGTACCTGTCCTGGGTTTGTTTGATGGGGTCAATATAGAGGGAGCTTTACTCTGTATCTAACCCAGTGCTGTATGTGCCCTGGGAGTGTTTGATGATGACAGTGCAGTGGGACCTTTATTCTGTATCTAAACCAGTGCTGCACCTGGCCTGGGAGTGTTTGATGGGGACGGAGTAGTGGGAGATTTACTCTGTATCTCACACAGTGCTATACCTGTCCTGGGAGTGTTTGATGGGGACAGTGTAGAGGAAGTTTTACTCTGTATCTAACCCCGTAATGTACCTGCACTGGGAGTGTTTGATGGGGACGGTGTAGAGGGAGCTTTACTCTGTATCTAACCCCGTGCTGTACCTGTGCTGGGAGGGTTTGATGGGGACAGTTTAGAGTGAGCTTTACTCTGTATATAACCCTGTCCTGTACCTGCACTGGGAGTGCTTGATGGGGACTGTGTAGAGGGAGCTTTACTCTGAATCCTACTCCGGGCAGTACCAGTCCTGGGAGTTTTAGATGGGGACAGGTTTAAGGGAGATTTAGTCTGTATCTAACCCTGTGCTGTAACTGCCGAGGGAGTGTATGATGGGCACAGTGTAGGGGGAGTTTTTCTCTGTTTCTAACCCCGGGCTGTACTAGACCTGGGAGTGTTTGATGGGTACAGTATCGAGGGAGCTTTACTCTGTATCTAGCCCCGTGCTGTACCTGTACTGGGAATTTTAGATGGATACATTATCGAAGGAACTTTTCTCTGCATCTAACACGGTGCTGTAACTGTCCTGGGAGTGTTTGATGGGGACAGTATCGAGGGAGCTTTACTCTGTATCTAACCCCGTGCTGTACCTGTCCTGGGAGTGTTTGATGGGTACAGTATCGAGGGAGCTTTACTCTGTATCTAACACTGTGGTGTACCTGTGCTGGGAATATTAGATGGATACATTATAGAGGGAAATTTTCTCTGCATCTAACCCCGTGCTGTACCAGTCCTGGGAGTGTTTGATGGGGACAGTATCGAGGAAGTTTAACTCTGCACCTAACCCCGTGCTGTACCTGTCCTGGGAGAGTTTGCTGGGGACAGTGTAGAGGAAGCTTTACTCTGTATCAAACCCTGTCCTGTACCTGCCCTGTGAGTGCTTGATGGGCACAGTGAAGACTGAGCTTTACTCTGTATCTAACTCTATGCTGCACCAGTCCTGGGAGTGTTTGATGGGGACAGCTTAGAGGGAAATTTAGACTGTTTCTAACCCCGTGCTGTACCTGCCCTGGGAGTGTACGTTGGGCACAGTGTAGGGGTAGCTTTACTCTGTATCTAACCCCGTGTTGTACCAGTCCTGGGAGTGTTTGATGGCGATAGTGTAGACGGAACTTGACTCTGTATCTAACCCCTTGCTGTACCAGTCCTGGGAGTGTTTGATGGGGCGAGTATAGAGGGAGGTTTACACTGTATCTAACCCTGTGCTGTACCGGACTTGGGAGAGTTTGATGGGGACAGTGTAGAGGGAGCTTTACTCTGTATCAAACCCCATGCTGTACCTGTCCTGAGAGTGATTGATGGGGACAGATTAGAGGGAAATTTACTCTGTATCTAACCCCGTGCTGTACCTGCCCTGGCAGGGTATGATGACCACAGTGTAGGGGCAGCTTTACTCTGTATCAAACCCCGTGCTGTACCTGTCCTGAGAGTGTTTGATGGGGACAGATTAGAGGGAAATTTACTCTGTATCTAACCCCGTGCTGTACCTGCCCTGGGAGTGTATGATGGCCACAGTGTAGGGGCAGCTTTACTCTGTATCTAACCCCGTGCTGTACCAGTCCTGGGAGTGTTTGCTGGGGAGAGTATAGAGGGAGCTTTACACTGTATCTAACCCTGTGCTGTAGGGGACCTGGGAGTGTTTGATGTAGACAGTGTAGAGGGAGCTTTATTCTGTATCTAACCCTGTGCTTTTCCTGCCCTGGGAGTGTTTGATGGGGAAAGTGAAGAGGTAGCTTTACTCTGTATCTGCCCCTGTCTTGTTCACGTCGTGGGAGTGTTTGATGGGGACAGTATCGAGGGAGCTTTACTCTGTATCTAACCCAGTTCTGTTCCTGTCCAGGGAGTGTTTGAAGGGGACAGTGCAGAGGGAGCTTTACTCTGTATTTAACCCTGTGCTGTACCTGTCCTGGGAGTGTTTGATGGGGTCCGTACAGAGCTAGCTTTACTCTATATCTAACCCAGTGCTGTACTTGCCCTGGGAGTGTTTGATGATGACAGTGCAGTGTGACCATTATTCTGTATATAAACCCGTGCTGTACCTGCACTGGGAGTGTTTGATGGGGATCGTGTAGAGGGAGCTTTACTCTGTATCTAACCCTGTGCTGTACCTGTCATGGGAGGGTTTGATGGGGAAGTTTAGAGGGAGCTTTACTCTGTATCTAACCCCGTGCTGTACCAGTCCTGTGAGAGTTTGATGGGGAGAGTATAGAGGGAGGTTTACCCTGTATCTAACCCTGTGCTGTAGCGGACCTGGTAGTGTTTGATGGAGACAGTGTAGAGTGTGCTTTAGTCTGTATCTAACCCTGTCCTGTTCCTGTCCTGGGAGAGTTTGATGGGGACAGTATAGAGGGAGCTTTACTCTGTATCTAACCCTGTTCTGTTCCTGTCCAGAGAGTGTTTTATGGGAGCAGTGCAGAGGGAGCTTCACCTTGTATCAAACCCTGTGCTGTACCTGTCCTGGGAGTGTTTGATGGGCACAGTATTGGGGGAGCTTTACTCTGTAGCTAACCCAGTGCTGTACATGCCCTGGGAGTGTTTGATGATGAAAGTGCAGTGGGACCTTTATTCTGTATCTAAACCCGTGCTGTACCTGTCCTGGGAGTGTTTGATGGGGACAGATTTGAGGGAAATTTACTCTGTATCTAACCCCGTGCTGTACCTGCCCTGGGAGTGTATGATTGCCACAGTGTAGGGGCAGCTTTACTCTGGATCTAACCCCGTGCTGTACCAGTCCTGGGAGTGTTTGATGGGGAGAGTATAGAGGGAGGTTTACATTGTATCTAACCCTGTGCTCTAGGGGACCTGGGAGTGTTTGATGGAGACATTGTAGAGGGAGCTTTACTCTGTATCTAACCCAGTGCTTTTCCTGCCCTGGGATTGTTTGATGGGGAAAATGTAGAGGTAGCTTTACTCTGTATCTGCCCCTGTCTTGTTCCCGTCATGGGAGTGTTTGATGGGGACAGTATCGAGGGAGCTTTACTCTGTATCTAACCCTGTGCTGTACCTGTCCTGGGAGTGTTTGATGGGGACAGTATAGAGGGTGCTTTACTCTGTACCTAACCCAGTGCTGTACTTGCCCTGGGAGTGTTTGATGATGACAGTGCAGTGTTACCTTTATTCTGTATATAAACCCGTGCTGTACCTGGCCTGGGAGTGTTTGATGGGGACGGTGTAGTGGGATATTTACTCTGTATCTAATACCATGCTGTACCTATCCTGGGAGTGTTTGATGGGGACAGTTTAAAGTGAGCTTTACTCTGTATATAACCCTGTCCTGTAGCTGCCCTGGGATTGCTTCATGGGGACTGTGCAGAGGGAGCTTTACTCTGAATCTTACCCCGGGCAGTACCAGTCCTGGTAGTTTTAGATGGGGACAGGTTAAAGGGAGATTTACTCTGTATCTAACCCTGTGCTGTACCTGTCCCGGGAGTGTTTGATGGTGACATTATCGAGGATGTTTAACTCTGTACCTAACCCCGTGCTGTACCTGTCCTGGGAGAGTTTGATGGGGACAGTGTAGAGGAAGATTTACTCTGTATCAAACCCTCTACTGTATCTGCCCTGGGAGTGTTTGATGCGGACGGTGTAAGGTAGACTTACTCTGCATCTAACTCTGTCCTGTACCTGCCCTGTGTGTGCTTGATAGGGACAGTGAAGACTGAGCTTTACTCTGTATCTAACTCTGTGCTGCACCAGTCCTGGGATTGTTTGATGGGGACAGCTTAGAGGGAAATTTGGACTGTATCTAACCCCGTGCTGTACCTGCCCTGGGAGTGTACGATGGGCACAGTGTAGGGGGAGCTTTACTCTGTATCTAACCCCATGCTGTACCAGTCCTGGGTGTGTTTGATGGCGATAGTGTAGAGGGAGCTTTACTCTGTATCTAACCCCTTGCTGTAACAGACCTGGGAGTGTTTGATGGGGAGAGTATAGAGGGAGGTTTACACTGTATCTAACCCTGTGTTGTATCGGACCTGGGAGTGTTTGTTGGGGACAGTGTAAAGGGAGCTTTACTCTGTATCTAACCCCGTGCTGTACCAGTACTGGGAGTGCTTGATGGGGAGAGTATAGAGGGAGGGTTACCCTCTATCTAACCCTGTGCTGTAGCGGACCTGGTAGTGTTTGATGGATCATGTGTAGACGGAGCTTTACTCTGTATCTAACCCTGTCCTGTTCCTGTCCTGGGAGTGTTTGATGAGGACAGTATAGACGGAGCTTTACTCTGTATCTAACCCTGTTCTGTTCCTGTCCAGGGAGTGTTTTATGGGAACAGTGCAGAGGGAGCTTCACCTTGTATCAAACCCTGTGCTGTACCTGTCCTGGGAGTGTTTGATGGGGACAGTATTGAGGAAGCTTTACTCTGTATCTAACCCAGTGCTGTACGTGCCCTGCGAGTGTTTGATGATGACAGTGCAGTGGGACCTTTATTCTGTATCTAAACCCGTGCTGTCCCTGGCCTGTGAGTTTTTGATGGGGACGGTGTAGTGGGATATTTACTCTGTATCTAACAGTGTGCTGTACCTGTCCTGGGACTGTTTGATGTGGACAGTGTAGAGGAAGTTTTACTCTTTATCTAACCCCGTAATGTACCTGCACTGGGAGTGTTTGATGTGGACAGTATCGAGGAAGCTTTGATCTGTATCTAACCCTGTGCTGTACCTGTCCTGGGAGTGTTTGATGGGGACAGTATAGAGGGAGCTTTACTCTGTATCTAACCCAGTGCTGTAGTTGCCCTGGGAGTGTTTGATGATGACAGTGCAGTGTGACCTTTATTCTGTATATAAACTCGTGCTGTACCTGGCCTGGGAGTGTTTGATGGGGACGGTGTAGTGGGATATTTACTCTGTATCTAATACCGTGCTGTACATCTCCTGGCAGTGTTTGATGGGGACAGTGTAGAGGAAGTTTTACTCTGTATCTAACCCCGTAATGTACCTGCACTGGGAGTGTTTGATGGGGACGGTGTAGAGGGAGCTTTACTCTGTATCTACCCCGTGCTGTACCTGTCCTGGGAGGGTTTGATGGGGACAGTTTAGAGTGAGCTTTACTCTGTATATAACCCTGTCCTGTACCTGCCCTGGGAGTGCTTCATGGGGACTGTGTAGAGGGAGCTTTACTCTGAATCTTACCCCGGGCAGTACCAGTCCTGGGAGTTTTAGATGGGGACATGTTAAAGGGAGATTTATTCAGTATCTAACCCTGTGCTGTAACTGCGGTGGGAGTGTCTGATGGGCACAGTGTAGGGGGAGTTTTTCTCTGTTTCTAACCCCGGGCTTTACTAGTCCTGGGAGTGTTTGATGGGTACAGTATTGAGGGAGCTTTCCTCTGTATCTAACCCCGTGCTGTACCTGTACTGGGAATTTTAGATGGATACACTATCGAAGGAACTTTTCTCTGCATCTAACCCCGTGCTGTACCTGTCCTGGGAGTGTTTGATGGGGACAGTATCGAGGGAGATATACTCTGTATCTAACCCTGTGCTGTACCTGTCCTGGGAGTGTTTGATGGGTACAGTATCGAGGGAGCTATACTCTGTATCTAACCCCGTGCTGTACATGTCCAGGGAGGGTTTGAAGGGGACAGTTTAGAGGGAGCTTTACTCTGTATATAAACCTGTCCTGTACCTGCCCTGGGAGTGCTTCATGGGGACTATGTAGAGGGAGCTTTACTCTGAATATTACCCCGGGCAGTACCAGTCCTGGTAGTTTTAGATGGGGACAGGTTAAGGGGAGAATTACTCTGTATCTATCCCTGTGCTGTAACTGCCGTGGGAGTGTATGGTGGGCACAGTGTAGGGGGAGTTTTTCTCTGTTTCTAACCCCGGGCTGTTTAGTACTGGGAGTGTTTGATGGGTACAGTATCGAGGGACCTTTACTCTGTATCTAACCCCGTGCTGTACCTGTACTGGGAATTTTAGACGGATACATTATCGAAGGAACTTTTCTCTACATCTAACCCCGTGCTGTACCTGTCCTGGGAGTGTTTGATGGGGACAGTATCGAGGGAGCTTTACTCTGTATCTAACCCCGTGCTGTACCTGTCCTGGGAGTGTTTGATGGGTACAGTATCGAGGGAGCTTTACTCTGTATCTAACCCTGTGTTGTACCTGTACTGGGAATTTTATATGGATACATTATAGAGGGAAATTTTCTCTGCATCTAACCCTGTGCTGTTCCTGTCCTGGGAGTGTTTGATGGGGACATTATCGAGGAAGTTTAACTCTGTACCTAACCCCGTGCTGTACCTCTCCTGGGAGAGTTTGATGGGGACAGTGTAGAGGAAGATTTACTCTGTATCAAACCTTCTACTGTATCTGCCCTGGGAGTGTTTGATGCGGACGGTGTAAGGTAGACTTACTCTGCATCTAACGCTGTCCTGTACCTGCCATGTGTGTGCTTGATGGGGGCAGATTAGACTGAGCTTTACTCTGTATCTAACTCTGTGCTGCACCTGTCCTGGGAGTGTTTGATGGGGACAGCTTAGAGGGAAATTTAGACTGTATCTAACCCCGTGCTGTACCTGCCCTGGTAGTGTACGATGGGCACAGTGTAGGGGGAGCTTTACTCTGTATCTAACCCCGTGCTGTACCAGTCCTGGGAGTGTTTGATGGGGACAGTATAGAGGGAGCGTTACTCTGTATCTAACCCCGTGCTGTACCAGTCCTGGGAGTGTTTGATGGCGATAGTGTAGAGGGAGTTTTACTCTGAATCTAACCCCTTGCTGTACCAGACCTGGGAGTGTTTGATGGGGAGAGTATAGAGGGAGGTTTACACTGTATCTAACCCTGTGCTGTACCGGACCTGGGAGTGCTTGATGGGGACAGTGTAGAGGGAGCTTTACTCTGTATCTAACCCCGTGCTGTACCTGTCCTGGGTGCGTTTGATGGGGACAGATTAGAGGGAAATTTACTCTGTATATAACCCCGTGCTCTACCTCCCCTGGGTGTGTATGTTGGGCACAGTGTAGGGGGCGCTTTACTTGGTATCTAACCCCGTTCTGTACCTGCCCTGGGAGCGTATGATGGCCACAGTGTAGGGGCAGCTTTACTCTGTATCTAAGCCCGTGCTGTACCAGTCCTGGGAGTGTTTGATGGGGAGAGCATAGAGGGAGGTTTACACTGTATCTAACCCTGTGCTGTACCAGACCTGAGAGTGTTTGATGGAGTGTAGAGGTAGCTTTACTCTGTATCTGACCCTGTCCTGTACCCGTCCTGGGAGTGTTTGATGGGGACAGTATCGAGGGAGCTTTTCTCTGTATCTAGCCCCTGCTGCATCCTTTCTGGGAGTGTTTGTTGGCAACTTTCTCGCCCAAAACAAAAACAATCCACAAATCAGGCCTAATAAATTGAACATCAGTTTCCTTGTTTGATTCTCCCTGGTCTGTTCTGATTCTCTGATAGATTCCTCGTGTTTACCCTCCACATGAGCAGTCATCCTAATCCCGTCTACCTGTCCTGCTCCCAATGCGGCATCCGACTACAATAAGGCCAGTGGTACAGGAGCGTCTCAGCGAGTGAGACAGGTGAGTCTTGAACCTGACCTGGGCATATGTGAGTGACCCGGGTTAATCCGACACTCCAGGGACATTTTAGACAGTTCGAGTGCATCACAGCTTTGCCAGAATGAGACCTGGATTCCAAGGGTTAAATTGCAAAGTGAGATTGCACAAACTCGGGTTGTATTCCCTGAAATTTAGTAGCATCAGGGGTGACTTGATCAAATTGTCAAATCCTGAGAGGAACTGGGTGGGGAGATTAGGGGAATGTATGAGCTCTTGTCCTGATTAACAAGCTTTGTGAGGCATCTTATCGAATCCCTTTTGAACAGACAAGTATCCTCCTGTCACTACAGGTTACCTGTATGTTGCAAAGTTATTCTGATAATTTTCATCCCACAGAGTTAAAATTTCTGCGATTCTGTGACTGAGTCAGAACTTCAAATTCAGATTCACTGTTTAAAATAAGCAGTCACTTTTCTGTGGTGGTTTTTGAGATTGAGTATGGATCTCAGAATCTGTCAGTGGAAGGGAGTTTCTACAGAGATAGGAAATGGGATTGATGAATAAAGGTGCTGGATTTTGATCACTGCAGAAGATTGTGTCTGTTGCAGTTTCCCAGCAGTTTACATTTTCATGGGAAAGGGATGATTATCCAATGTCAACAATTCAATTTCTTCAGACAAGTGAAAACGCAAGAGAAAGAGGGAATATACCAACACTGGAACAAACAGGCAACTGTATGAGGAAGGTTTCAATTCTCTGCATGTTTTAATGTGAATTCCTGAGCTAAAGATTGAAATAAACAGGAGTTTAAATCTCACACTGGGATGCTGTACAATTTCAGTCCTGTTATCCCAAAATTAAAAATAAAAATCTACAATTAGCTGGAGCTGGAAATCTGTCAGTTGATGAATGTTGTCTTGAAAATTTCACCCTGAATAGTGTGAGCCTTAGTATTGTGGAAACGTGTGAAGAAAGTGTTTGCATTCACACATTCCTACATTGTGAAATGTAAGTTAGCTTTGAAACAATAGGATGTAGGGCCAGGGAGTCTGAATGGGCAAAAGGATTTGGATGATTAAAGAGTGAATTTTAATGATGTCCTTTGAAGGAGCCGTTTACTGTAAATGTCCCAATGCTTCAAAGCAAATATCCCGATTGACAGAAATGGTTCCCCAATGTCTGAAACATTTCCCAAGTCTTCAGAGACATGAAGGGGGCGGACATATTGTAAGATACAGATCATGAGGTGCTAGAGAATCACAGAATTGAAGTTGTGGGGCCCTCTCCTGTTTCAGAATGTCAGTTTTGATGTTTAACTCTGTGAAACTTGGTTAATGATTCTTAAAGCAGAAAGTTCCAATCCAATCTGTAACCTGCACTTCAAATTCCAAAGAGATATGTACAACTTAAGTGAATGAGTGAAATAGTGAAAGATGGATTTCATTATAGGCAAATGTGTGGCTGCCCACTTTAAAAAGGATGGAACAGGTTACATTATAAATGGTGAAAAGCTGCAAACAGTGAGGGTCCAAAGAGTCCCTATCCATTTGTGTCAAGACTAAGAAAACATCAAACAGTTCCAATGAGAAATTAAATTTGATATTTGGGATAAAGCTGCTTAAAAACTCACACTACCCATTCCATGAATCAGCCTCTGTAACCTGCACTTCAGCACATCACAAGAAAAATGATATTTTCCACTGTTCTTGATTCCAGTCTGTAACTCAATCCCGGGTATCTATTATTCTCTATATAAACCCACTGAACCCCTCGATTAGATTCCAGTCTGTAACTCACTCCCGGGTATCTATTATTCTCTATATAAACCCACTGAACCCCTCGATTAGATTGCAGTCTGTAACTCAATCCCAGGTATTTATTATTCTATATATAAACCCCCTGAACCCCTCGATTCGATTCCAGTCCGTAACTCAATCCCGGTTATCGATTATTCTATATATAAACTCCCCGAACCCCTCGATTAGATTGCAGTCTGTAACTCAGTCCCGGGTATCTATGATTCTATATATAAAACCCCTGATCCCTTCGATTAGATTCGAGTCTGTAACTCAATCCCGGGTATCGATTATTCTATATATAAACCCCCTGCACCCCTTAATTAAATTCCAGCCTGTAACTCAATCCCGGGTATCTATGATTCTATATATAAAACCCCTGATCCCTTCGATTAGATTCCTGTCTGTAACTCACTCCCGGGTATCGATTATTCTATATATAAACCCCCTGAAACCCTCGATTAGATTCCACTCTGTAACTCACTCCCGGGTATCTATTATTCTGTATATAAAACCACTGCACCCTTCAATTAGATTCCAGTCTGTAACTCTCTCCCATATCTATTATTCTATATATAAACCCCTCATTCCCCTCGATGAGATTCCGTTCTTTAACTCACTCCCGGATATCTTTTATTCGATATATATTATATCGACATGATTTATATATAAACCACCCCGAACCCCTCGATTAAATTTCAGCCCGTAACTCACTCCCGGGCATCTGTTAATCTATATATAAACCACCCCAAACCCCTCCGTTAGATTCCTGCCTGTAACTCACTACCGGGTGTCTGTTATTCTATATATAAACCACCCCAAACCCCTCCGTTAGATTCCTGTCTGAAACTCACTGCCGGGTGTCTGTTATTCTATATATAAACCACCCCAAACCCCTCCGTTAGATTCCAGTCTGAAACTCAATCTCGGGTATCTGTTATTCTATATATAAACCACCCCGAACACCTCGATAAGATTCCAGCATGTAACTCACTCCCTGGAATTTGTTATTCTATATAAAGACCACCCCAAACCCCTCGATTTGATTCCAGTCTGTAACTCATTTCCGTCTAACTGTTATTCCGTATATAAATGTCCCAAACCGCTCGACTAGATTTCAGTCTGTTACTCATTCCCGGGCTTCTGTTCATCTATATATATTATATTCATATGATTTATATATAAACACCCCAAACCCATCGATTTGTTTCCAGTCTGTAACTCACTCCCGGGTATCTGTTATTCTATACATAAATTCCCCAAAGCCCTCGATTTGATTCCAGTCTGTAACTCACTCCCAGGTCTCTGTTATTCTAAATATAACCCCCCTGAACCCCTCGATTAGATTCCAGTCTGTAAATCACTCCCGGGTATCTGTTATTCTATATATAATCCACCCCGAATCTCTCGATTAGATTCCAGTCTGTAACTCACTCCCGGGTATTTGTTATTCTGTATATAAACCACCCCGAACCCCTCGATTAGATTCCAGTCTGTAACTCACTCCCGGGTATCTGTTATTCTATATATAAACCCAGAAACCCCTCGATTAGATTCCAGTCCGTAAAATCACTCCCGAGTATCTGTTATTCTCTATATAAACCACCCCAAACACCTCGATTAGATTCCAGTCCGTAAACTCACTCCCGAGTATCTGTTATTCTCTATATAAATCACCCCGAACCCTTCGATTAGATTCCAGTCTTTAACTCAATCCATGGTATCTATTATTCTATATATAAACCCCACAATCCCAACGATTAGATTCCAGTCTGCAACGCGCGCCCGGGTATCTGTTATTCTATATATAAACCACCCCGAACCCCTCGATTAGATGCCAGCACTTCCACATCACAAGTTGAGGAAGGGGTCTCCCCCCATTTTGAAGTTGGTTAAAGGCTCTCCCGCCAATTTTAAGATGGAGAAGGGATGTCTCACAGGATTTGTCCTTTACACTCAATAATGTTAACACATTTTTGAATATTTTCAGTTTCGCACTACACTTTCTCTTTCTCTCATCCTGTCTCGTTCCTTCTCTCCCTCTCCCACCCCATCTCTCTGCCACCCTATATATTTCTCTGTTACTCTCTCTCACCCCATATCTTTACCCTACACTCACTCCCCTCTCTTCATCTCCCTCTCTCAACTCATCCCTTTTTTATCGCTTGATCTCCTCTCTCTATCTCACTCGCTTACCCAGCTCTCTATCCCTCTCTCCCTACCTCTCTTCCTCTGAGAATCTAGTCTACAAACACCAGGCAGCCATTTTAGGTTTGTTCACAGTGGCCATTTGATGTCCCCACAGCAATGGGACACTTAGGACAGAGTTGACTCATGTAACATTAATATTTTAAACGTGACAGAGACGCAGGTATGGAGACATAAATTCCACGTGTATTCCCTGGAATATTGAAGGATCCGGGCGTTCACTCCCACACTTTGCTGCTGTGAATTTGAATTCTGAATTTTCTGAAACTGAATCTGGAAGTAAAAACCCCCGGGATAGAATGATTCACATTCTTTCTGCTGCTGCAAAGCCCGTGTCTGTGTCTGTTTCTCAGTATTTATTAACAATTTAAGATAATAGTTTAGAATGCCACAAGTTTGCCATAATGTCTGGAAAGAGGGTTGAAACAGAGGGGCTGAGGTAGCAAAACAAGAGGAGGGGGTGTGAATAGACACAGGATCTGGGAGTCTCCAATGTGTAGACTCTGCCCAGCTCCCAGACACATCTTTTAGAAATGGCCGAATTGCGAAAATGAATCCAGGGACAGTGAAGCAAGTGACTCACTAACAATGAGAGCATTTTCAACATTCATTCATTCAACTGCAAAGCGCTCAGTCTTTCTGAGGTTCTGAAGGGGTCGCGGGTCTTCACTGTACCTGTCCTGGGAGTTTTTGATGGGGACAGTGTAGAGGGAGCTATATTCTGTATCTAACCCAGTGCTATTAAAGTCGTGGGAGTGTTTGATAGGAACAGTGTAGAGGAAGCATTACTCTGTATCTAACCCTGTGCTTTAACTGCCCTGGGAGTGTTTGATGGGGACGGCGTAGAGGGAGATTTACTCTGAATCTAACCCTGTGCTGTACCTGTCTTTGGAGTGTTTGATGGGGACAGTATAGAGGGAGCTTTACTCTGTATCTAACCCCATGCTGTACGTGTCCTAGGAGTGTTTGATGGGGAGAGTGCAGAGGGAGCTTTATTCTGTATCTAAACCCATGCTGTACCTGCCCTGGGAGCGTTTGATGGTCACAGTGTAGAGGGAGCTTTATTCTTTATCTAAACGCATGCTGTACCGGTCCTGGGACTGTTTGATGGGGACAGTATAGAGGGAGCTTTACTCTGTATCTAACCCCATGCTGTACCTGTCCTGGGAGTGTTTGATGGGGACGGTGTAGACGAAGCTTTACTCTGTATCTAACACAGTGCTGTACCTGCCCTGGGATGTTTGATGGGAACAGTGTAGAGGGAGCTTTACTCTGTATCTACACCCGTGCTGTACCTGTCCTGCGAGTGTTTGATGGGGACAGTATCGAGGGAGCTTTACTCCTTATCTAACCATGTCCCGTTCCTGTCCTGGGAGTGTTTGATGGGGACAGTGTAGAGGGAGCTTTACTCTGTATCTATCCCAGTGCTGTACCTGTCCATGGAGGGTTTGATGGGGACAGTGTAGAGGGAGCTTTAGTCTGTATCTAACCCCGTGCTTTACCTATCCTGAGAGTGTTTCATGGGGATAGTATAGAGGAAGCTTTACTCTGTATCTAACCCTTTGCTGTACCTGTCCTGGGAGTGTTTGATGGGTCAGTATAGAGGGAGCTTTACTCTGTATCTAACCCCGTGCTGTACGTGCCCTGGGAGTGTCTGATGGGGACAGTGCAGAGGGAGATTTATTCTGTATCTAAACCCGTGCTATCCCTGCCCTTGGAGTGTTTGATGGGGACAGTGTAGAGGGAGCTTCACTCTGTATCTAATCCCGTGCTGTACCTGTATGGGATTGTTTGATGATGACAGTATCGAGGGAGCTTTAATCTGTATCTAGCCCCGTGCTGTACCTGCCCTGGGAGTGTTTGATGGGGACAGTGTAGAGGGAGCATTACTCTGTATCTAACCCGGTCTTGTTCCTGTCCTGGGAGTGTTTGATGGGGACAGTATAGAGGGAGCTTTACTCTGTATCTAACCCTGTTCTGTTCCTGTCAAGGGAGTGTTTGATGGGAACAGTGGAGAGGGAGCTTTACTCTGTATCTAACCCTGTGCTGTACCTGTCCTGGGAGTGTTTGATGGGGACAGTATAGATGGAGCTTTACTCTGTATCTAACCCAGTGCTGTACTTGCTCTAGGAGTGTTTGATGATGACAGTGCAGTGGGACCTTTATTCTGTATATAAACCCGTGCTGTACCTGGCCTGGGAGTGTTTGATGGGGACGGTGTAGTGGGAGATTTACTCTGTATCTAATACCGTGCTGTACCTGTCCTGGCAGTGTTTGATGGGGACAGTGTAGAGGAAGTTTTACTCTGTATCTAACACACTAATGTACCTGCACTGGGAGTGTGTAATAGGTAAGGTGTAAAGGGTGCTTTCCTCTGTATCTAACCCCGTGCTGTACCTGTCCTGGGAGGGTTTGATGGGGACAGTTTAGAGGGAGCTTTACTCTGTATATAAACCTGTCCTGTACCTGCCCTGGGAGTGCTTCATGGGGACAGTGTAGAGGGAGCTTTACTCTGAATCTTACTCTGGGCAGTACCAGTCCTGGGAGTGTTTGATGGGGACAGATTAGAGGGAGATTTACTCTGTATCTAACCCCGTGATGTGCCAGTCCTGTGAGTGTTTGATGGGGAGAGTATAGAGTAAGGTTTACACTGTATCTAACCCTGTGCTGTAGGGGACCTGGGAGTGTTTGATGGAGACAGTGTAGAGGGAGCTTTACTCTGTATCTAACCCAATCCTTTTCCTGACCTGGGAGTGTTTGATGGGGAAATTGTAGAGGAAGCTTTACTCTGTATCTAACCCTGTGCTGTAACTGCCGTGGGAGTGTATGATGGGCACAGTGTAGGGGGAGTTTTTCTCTGTTTCTAACCCCGGGATGTACTAGTCCTGGGAGTGTTTGATGGGTACAGTATCGAGGGAGCTTTACTCTGTATCTAACCCCGTGCTGCACCAGTCCTGGGTGTGTTTGATGGGGACAGCTTAGAGGGAAATTTAGACTGTATCTAACCCCGTGCTGTACCTGCCCTGGGAGTGAACGATGGGCACAGTGTAGGGGGAGCTTTACTCTGTATCTAACCCCGTGTTTAACAGTCCTGGGAGTGTTTGATGGGGACAGTATCGAGGAAGTTTTACTCTGTACCTATCCCCGTGCTGAACCTGTCCTGGGTGTGTTTGATGGGCACAGTATTGAGGGGGCTTTACACTGTATCTAATCCCGTGCTGTACCTGTCCTGGGAGTGTTTGATGGGGACGGTGTAGAGGGAGATTTACTCTGCATCTAACTCTGTCCTGTACCTGCCCTGTGAGTGCTTGATGGGGAGAGTGAAGTCTGAGCTTTACTCTGTATCTAACCCCGTGCTGCACCAGTCCTGGGAGTGTTTGATGGGGACAACTTAGAGGGAAATTTAGACTGTATCTAACCCCGTGCTGTAACTGCCCTGAGAGGGTACGATGGGCACAGTGTAGGTGGAGCTTTACTCTGTATCCAACCCCTTGCTGGACCAGTCCTGGGAGTGTTTGATGTGGAGAGTATAGAGGGAGGATTACACTGTATCTAACCCTGTGCTGTACCGGACCTGGGAGAGTTTGATGGGGACAGTGTAGAGGGAGCTTTACTCTGTATCTAACCCCGTGCTGAACCTGTCCTGGGAGTGTTTGATGGGGACAGATTAGAGGGAAATTTACTCTGTATCTAACCCCGTGCTGTACCTGCCCTGGGAGTGTATGATGGCCACAGTGTAGGGGCAGCTTTACTCTGGATCTAACCCCATGCTGTACCAGTCCTGGGAGTGTTTGATGGGGAGAGTATAGAGTGAGGTTTACACTGTATCTAACCCTGTGCTGTAGGGGACCTGGGAGTGTTTGATGGAGACAGTGTAGAGGGAGCTTCACTCTGTATCTAACCCAGTGCTTTTCCTGCCCTGGGAGTGTTTGATGTTGAAAGTGTAGAGGTAGCTTTACTCTGTATCTAACCCAGTTCTGTTCCTGTCCAGTGAGTGTTTGAAGGGGACAGTGCAGAGAGAGCTTTACTCTGTATCTAACCATGTGCTGTACCTGTCCTGGGAGTGTTTGATGGGGACAGTATAGAGGGAGCTTTACTCTGTATCTAACCCAGTGCTGTACTTGCCCTGGGAGTGTTTGATGATGACAGTGCAGTGGGACCTCTATTCTGTATATAAACCCGTGCTACACCTGGCCTGGGAGTGTTTGATTGGGACGGTATAGTGGGAGATTTACTCTGTATCTAACACCGTGCTGTACCTGTCCTGGGAGTGTTTGATGGGGACAGTGTAGAGGAAGTTTTACTCTGTATCTAACCCCGTAATGTACCTGCACTGGGAGTGTTTGATGGGAATGGTGTAGAGGGAGCTTTACTCTGTATCTAACCCCGTGCTGTACCTGTCCTGTGAGAGTTTGATGTGGAGAGTATAGAGGGAGGTTTACCCTGTATCTAACCCTGTGCTGTAGCGGACCTGATAGTGTTTGATGGAGACAGTGTAGAGGGAGCTTTACTCTGTATCTAACCCAATGCTTTTCCTGCCCTGGGAGTGTTTGATGCGGAAAGTGTAGAGGGAGCTTTACTCTGTATCTAACCCCGTGCTGTACCTGTCCTGGGAGGGTTTGATGGGGACAGTTTAGAGTGAGCTTTACTCGGTATATAAACCTGTCCTGTACCCGTCCTGGGAGTGCTTCATGGGGACTGTGTAGAGGGAGCTTTACTCTGAATCTTACCCCGGGCAGTACCAGTCCTGGGAGTGTTAGATGGGGACAGGTTAGAGGGCGATTTACTCTGTATCTAACCCTGTGCTGTAACTGCCATGGGAGTGTATGATGGGCACAGTGTAGGGGGAGATTTTCTCTGTTTCTAACCTCGGGCTGTACTAGTCCTGGGAGTGTTTGATGGGGACAGTATCGAAGGAGCTTTACTCTGTATCTAACCCCGTGCTGTACCTGTCCTGGGAGTGTTTGAAGGGTACAGTATCGAGGGAGCTTTGCTCTCTATCTAACCCTGTGGTGTACCTGTACTGGGAATTTTGGATTGATACACTATAACGGGAAATTTTCTCTGCATCTAACCTAGTGCTGTACCTGTCCTGGGAGTGTTTGATGGAGACAGTATCGAGGAAGTTTAACTCTGTACCTAACCCCGTACTGTACCTGTCCTGGGAGAGTTTGATGGGGACAGTGTAGAGGAAGCTTTACTCTCTATCAAACCCTCTACTGTATATGCCCTGGGAGTGTTTGATGGGGACGGTGTAAGGTAGATTTACTCTGCACCTAACTCTGTCCTGCACCTGCCCTGGGAGTGCTTGATGGGGACAGTGAAGACTGAGCTTTACTCTGTATCTTACTCTGTGCTGCACCAGTCCTGGGAGTGTTTGATGGGGACAGCTTAGAGGGAAATTTAGACTGTATCTAAACCCGTGCTGTATATGCCCTGGGAGTGTACGATGGGCACAGTGTAGCGGGAGCTTTACTCTGTATCTAACCCCGTGCTGTACCAGTCCTGGGTGTGTTTGATGGGGACAGTATAGAGGGAGCTTTACTCTGTATCTAACCCCGTGCTGTACCAGTCCTGGGAGTGTTTGATGGCGATAGTGTAGAGGGAGCTTTACTCTGTATCTAACCCCTTGCTGTACCAGTCCTGGGAGTGTTTGATGGGGAGAGTATAGAGGGAGGTTTACACTGTATCTAACCCTGTGCTGTACCGGACCTGGGAGTGTTTGATGGGGACAGTGTAGAGGGAGCTTTACTCTGTATCTAACCCAATGCTTTTCCTGACCTGGGAGTGTTTGATGGGGAAAGTGTAGAGGTAGCTTTACTCTGTATCTAACCCTGTGCTGTAACTGCCGTGGGAGTGTATGATGGGCACAGTGTAGGGGGAGTTTTTCTCTGTTTCTAACCCCGGGCTGTACTACTCCTGGGACTGTTTGATGGGTACAGTATCGAGGGAGCTTTACTCTGTATCTAACCCCGTGCTGCACCAGTCCTGGGTGTGTTTGATGGGGACAGCTTAGAGGGAAATTTAGACTGTATCTAACCCCGTGCTGTACCTGCCCTGGGAGTGAACGATGGGCACAGTGTAGGGGGAGCTTTACTCTGTATCTAACCCCGTGTTTAACAGTCCTGGGAGTGTTTGATGGGGACAGTATCGAGGAAGTTTTACTCTGTACCTATCCCCGTGCTGAACCTGTCCTGGGTGTGTTTGATGGGCACAGTATTGAGGGGGCTTTACACTGTATCTAATCCCGTGCTGTACCTGTCCTGGGAGTGTTTGATGGGGACGGTGTAGAGGGAGATTTACTCTGCATCTAACTCTGTCCTGTACCTGCCCTGTGAGTGCTTGATGGGGAGAGTGAAGTCTGAGCTTTACTCTGTATCTAACCCCGTGCTGCACCAGTCCTGGGAGTGTTTGATGGGGACAACTTAGAGGGAAATTTAGACTGTATCTAACCCCGTGCTGTAACTGCCCTGAGAGGGTACGATGGGCACAGTGTAGGTGGAGCTTTACTCTGTATCCAACCCCTTGCTGGACCAGTCCTGGGAGTGTTTGATGTGGAGAGTATAGAGGGAGGATTACACTGTATCTAACCCTGTGCTGTACCGGACCTGGGAGAGTTTGATGGGGACAGTGTAGAGGGAGCTTTACTCTGTATCTAACCCCGTGCTGAACCTGTCCTGGGAGTGTTTGATGGGGACAGATTAGAGGGAAATTTACTCTGTATCTAACCCCGTGCTGTACCTGCCCTGGGAGTGTATGATGGCCACAGTGTAGGGGCAGCTTTACTCTGGATCTAACCCCATGCTGTACCAGTCCTGGGAGTGTTTGATGGGGAGAGTATAGAGTGAGGTTTACACTGTATCTAACCCTGTGCTGTAGGGGACCTGGGAGTGTTTGATGGAGACAGTGTAGAGGGAGCTTCACTCTGTATCTAACCCAGTGCTTTTCCTGCCCTGGGAGTGTTTGATGTTGAAAGTGTAGAGGTAGCTTTACTCTGTATCTAACCCAGTTCTGTTCCTGTCCAGTGAGTGTTTGAAGGGGACAGTGCAGAGAGAGCTTTACTCTGTATCTAACCATGTGCTGTACCTGTCCTGGGAGTGTTTGATGGGGACAGTATAGAGGGAGCTTTACTCTGTATCTAACCCAGTGCTGTACTTGCCCTGGGAGTGTTTGATGATGACAGTGCAGTGGGACCTCTATTCTGTATATAAACCCGTGCTACACCTGGCCTGGGAGTGTTTGATTGGGACGGTATAGTGGGAGATTTACTCTGTATCTAACACCGTGCTGTACCTGTCCTGGGAGTGTTTGATGGGGACAGTGTAGAGGAAGTTTTACTCTGTATCTAACCCCGTAATGTACCTGCACTGGGAGTGTTTGATGGGGATGGTGTAGAGGGAGCTTTACTCTGTATCTAACCCCGTGCTGTACCTGTCCTGTGAGAGTTTGATGTGGAGAGTATAGAGGGAGGTTTACCCTGTATCTAACCCTGTGCTGTAGCGGACCTGATAGTGTTTGATGGAGACAGTGTAGAGGGAGCTTTACTCTGTATCTAACCCAATGCTTTTCCTGCCCTGGGAGTGTTTGATGCGGAAAGTGTAGAGGGAGCTTTACTCTGTATCTAACCCCGTGCTGTACCTGTCCTGGGAGGGTTTGATGGGGACAGTTTAGAGTGAGCTTTACTCGGTATATAAACCTGTCCTGTACCCGTCCTGGGAGTGCTTCATGGGGACTGTGTAGAGGGAGCTTTACTCTGAATCTTACCCCGGGCAGTACCAGTCCTGGGAGTGTTAGATGGGGACAGGTTAGAGGGCGATTTACTCTGTATCTAACCCTGTGCTGTAACTGCCATGGGAGTGTATGATGGGCACAGTGTAGGGGGAGATTTTCTCTGTTTCTAACCTCGGGCTGTACTAGTCCTGGGAGTGTTTGATGGGGACAGTATCGAAGGAGCTTTACTCTGTATCTAACCCCGTGCTGTACCTGTCCTGGGAGTGTTTGAAGGGTACAGTATCGAGGGAGCTTTGCTCTCTATCTAACCCTGTGGTGTACCTGTACTGGGAATTTTGGATTGATACACTATAACGGGAAATTTTCTCTGCATCTAACCTAGTGCTGTACCTGTCCTGGGAGTGTTTGATGGAGACAGTATCGAGGAAGTTTAACTCTGTACCTAACCCCGTACTGTACCTGTCCTGGGAGAGTTTGATGGGGACAGTGTAGAGGAAGCTTTACTCTCTATCAAACCCTCTACTGTATATGCCCTGGGAGTGTTTGATGGGGACGGTGTAAGGTAGATTTACTCTGCACCTAACTCTGTCCTGCACCTGCCCTGGGAGTGCTTGATGGGGACAGTGAAGACTGAGCTTTACTCTGTATCTTACTCTGTGCTGCACCAGTCCTGGGAGTGTTTGATGGGGACAGCTTAGAGGGAAATTTAGACTGTATCTAAACCCGTGCTGTATATGCCCTGGGAGTGTACGATGGGCACAGTGTAGCGGGAGCTTTACTCTGTATCTAACCCCGTGCTGTACCAGTCCTGGGTGTGTTTGATGGGGACAGTATAGAGGGAGCTTTACTCTGTATCTAACCCCGTGCTGTACCAGTCCTGGGAGTGTTTGATGGCGATAGTGTAGAGGGAGCTTTACTCTGTATCTAACCCCTTGCTGTACCAGTCCTGGGAGTGTTTGATGGGGAGAGTATAGAGGGAGGTTTACACTGTATCTAACCCTGTGCTGTACCGGACCTGGGAGTGTTTGATGGGGACAGTGTAGAGGGAGCTTTACTCTGTATCTAACCCAATGCTTTTCCTGACCTGGGAGTGTTTGATGGGGAAAGTGTAGAGGTAGCTTTACTCTGTATCTAACCCTGTGCTGTAACTGCCGTGGGAGTGTATGATGGGCACAGTGTAGGGGGAGTTTTTCTCTGTTTCTAACCCCGGGCTGTACTACTCCTGGGACTGTTTGATGGGTACAGTATCGAGGGAGCTTTAGTCTGTATCTAACCCCGTGCTGCACCAGTACTGGGTGTGTTTGATGGGGAGAGCTTAGAGGGAAATTTAGACTGTATCTAACCCCGTGCTGTACCTGCCCTGGGAGTGAACGATGGGCACAGTGTAGGGGGAGCTTTACTCTGTATCTAACCCCGTGTTTAACAGCCCTGGGAGTGTTTCATGGGGACAGTATAGAGGGAGCTTTACTCTGAATCTAACCCCGTGCTGTACCAGTCCTGGGAGTGCTTGATGGCGATAGTGTAGAGGGAGATTTGCTCTCTATCTAACCCCGTGCTGTACCAGTCCTGGGAGTTTTTGATGGGGAGAGTATAGAGGGAGGTTTACACTGTGTCTAACCCTGTGCTGTACCGGAGCTGGGAGTGTTTGATGGGGACAGTGTAGAGGGAGCTTTACTCTGTATCTAACCCCGTGCTGTACCAATCCTGTGAGAGTTAGATGGGGAGAGTATAGAGGGAGGTTTACTCTGTCTCTAACCCTGTGCTGTAGCGGACCTGGTAGTGTTTGATGGAGACAGTGTAGAGGGAGCTTTACTCTGTATCTAACCCTGTCCTGTTCCTGTCCAGGGAGTGTTTGATGGGGACAGTATAGAGGGAGCTTTACTCTGTATCTAACCCTGTATTTTTCCTGTCTAGGGAGTGTTTTATGGGAACAGTGCAGAGGGAGCTTCACCTTGTATCAAACCCTGTGCTGTACCTGTCCTGGGAGTGTTTGATGGGGACAGTATTGAGAGAGCTTTACTCTGTATCTAACCCAGTGCTGTACGTGCCCTGGGAGTGTTTGATGATGACAGTGCAGTGGGACCTTTATTCGGTATCTAAACCCGTGCTGTACCTGACCTGGGAGTGTTTGATGGGAACGGTGTAGTGGGATATTAACTCTGTATCTAACACCGTGCTGTACCTGTCCTGGGAGTGTTTGATGGGGACAGTGTAGAGGAAGTTTTACTCTGTATCTAACCCCGTAATGTACCTGCACTGGGCGTGTTTGATGGGGACGGTGCAGAGGGAGCTTTACTCTGTATCTAACCCCGTGCTGTACCTGTCCTGGGAGGGTTTGATGGGGACAGTTTAGAGTGAGCTTTACTCTGTATCTAACCCTGTCCTGTACCTGCCCTGGGAGTGCTTCATGGGGACTGTGTAGAGGGAGCTTTACTCTGAATCTTACCCAGGGCAGTACCAGTCCTGGGAGTTCTAGATGGGGAGAGGTTAGAGGGAGATTTACTCTGTATCTAACCCTGTGCTGTAACTGCCCTGGGAGTGTATGATGGGCACAGTGTAGGGGGAGTTTTTCTCTGTTTCTAACCCCAGGCTGTACTAGTCCTGGGATTGTTTGATGGGTACAGTATCGAGGGAGCTTTCATCTGTATCTAACCCCTTGCTGTACCTGTACTGGGAATTTTAGATGGATACATTATCGAGGGAATTTTTCTCTGCATCTAACCCCGTGCTGTGCCTGTCCTGGGAGTGTTCGATGGGGACAGTATCGAGGGAGCTTTACTCTGTATCTAACCCCGTGCTGTACCTGACCTGGGAGTGTTTGATGGGGACAGTATCGAGGAAGTTTTACTCTGTCCCTATCCCCGTGCTGATCCTGTCCTGGGAGTGTTTGAGGGGCACAGTATTGAGGGGGCTTTACTCTGTATATAACCCCGTGCTGTAACTGCCGTGGGAGTGTATGATGGGCACAGTGTAGGGGGAGTTTTTCTCTGTTTCTAACCCCGGGCTGTACTAGTCCTGGGAGTGTTTGATGGGGACAGTATCGAGGGAGCTTTACTTTGTATCTAACCCCGTGCTGTACCTGTCCTGGGAGTGTTTGATGGGTACAGTATCGAGGGAGCTTTACTCTGTATCTAACCCTGTTGTGTACCTGTACTGGTAATTTTGGATGGATACATTATAAAGGGAAATTTTCTCTGCATCTAACCAAGTGCTGTACCTGTCCTGGGAGTGTTTGTTGGGGACAGTATTGAGGAAGTTTAACTCTGTATCTAACCCCGTGCTGTACCTTTCCTGGGAAAGTTTGATGGGGACAGTGTAGAGGAAGCTTTACTCTCTATCAAACCCTCTACTGTATATGCCCTGTGAGTGTATGATGGGGACGGTGTAAGGTAGATTAACTCTACATCTAACTCTGTCCTCTACCTGCCCTGTGAGTGCTTGATGGGCACAGTGAAGACTGAGCTTTACTCTGTATCTAACTTTGTGCTGCACCAGTCCTGGGAGTGTTTGATGGGGACAGCTTAGAGGGAAATTTAGACTGTATCTAACCCCGTGCTGTACCTGCCCTGGGTGTGTACGATGGGCACAGTGTAGCGGGAGCTTTACTCTGTATCTAACCCCGTGCTGTACCAGTCCTGGGAGTGTTTGATGGGGACAGTATAGAGGGAGCTTTACTCTGTATCTAACCCCGTGCTGTACCAGCCCTGGGAGTGTTTGATGGCGATAGTGTAGAGGGAGCTTTACTCTGTATCTAACCCCTTGCTGTACCAGTCCTGGGAGTGTTTGATGGGGAGAGTATAGAGGGAGGTTTACACTGTATCTAACCCTGTGCTGTTCCGGACCTGGGAGTGTTTGATGGGGACAGTGTAGAGGGAGCTTTACTCTGTATCTAACCCCGTGCTGTACCTGTCCTGGGAGTGTTTGATGGGGACAGATTAGAGGGAAATTTAGTCTGTATCTAACCCCGTGCTGTACCTGCCCTGGCAGTGTATGTTGGGCCCAGTGTAGGGGGCGCTTTACTCTGTATCTAACTCCGTGCTGTACCTGCCCTGGGTGTGTATGATGGCCACAGTGTAGGGGCAGCTTTACTCTGTATCTAACCCGTGCTTTACCAGTCCTGGGAATGTTTGATGGGGAGACTATAGAGGGAGGTTTACACTGTATCTAACCCTGTGCTGTACCAGACCTGGGAGTGTTTGATGGAGACATTGTAGATGGAGCTTTACTCTGTATCTAACCCAGTGCTTTTACTGCCCTTGGAGTGTTTAATGGGGACAGTATAGAGGGAGCTTTGCTCTGTATCTAGCCCCTGCTGCATATCCTTTCTGGGAGTGTTTGTTGGCAACATTCTCGCCCAAAACAAAAACAATCCACAAATCAGGCCTAATAAATTGAACATCAGTTTCGTTGTTTGATTCTCCCTTGTCTGTTCTGATTCTCTGATAGATTCCTCATGTTTACCCTCCACACGAGCAGTCATTCTAATCCCGTCTACCTGTCCTGCTCCCAACGCGGCATCCGACTACATTAAGGCCAGTGATACAGGAGCGTCTCAGCGAGTGAGACAGGTGAGTCTTGAACCTGACCTGGGTGTATGTGAGTGACCCGGGTTAATCCGACACTCCAGGGACAGTTTAGACAGTTCGAGTGCATCACAGCTTTGCCAGAATGAGACCTGGATTCCAAGGGTTAAATTGCAAAGTGAGATTGCACAAACTCGGGTTGTATTCCCTGAAATTTAGTAGCATCAGGGGTGACTTGATCAAATTGTCAAATCCTGAGAGGAACTGGGTGGGGAGATTAGGGGAATGTATGAGCTCTTGTCCTGAGTAATAAGCTTTGTGAGGCATCTTATCGAAGCCCTTTTGAACAGACAAGTATCCTCCTGTCACTACAGGTTACCTGTATGTTGCAAAGTTATTCTGATAATTTTCATCCCACAGAGTCAAAATTTCTGCGATTCTGTGACTGAGTCAGAACTTCAGATAGTTCAGATTCACTGTTTAAAATAAGCAGTCACTTTTCTGTGGTGGTTTTTGAGATTGAGTATGGATCTCAGAATCTGTCACTGGAAGGGAGTTTCTACAGAGATAGGAAATGGGATTGATGAATAAAGGTGCAGGATTTTGATCACTGCAAAAGATTGTTTCTGTTGCAGTTTCCCAGGAGTTTACATTTTCATGGGAAAGGGATGATTATCCAATGTCAACAATTCAATTTCTTCAGACAAGTGAAAACGCAAGAGAAAGAGGGAATATACCAACACTGGAACAAACAGGCAACTGTATGAGGAAGGTTTCAATTCTCTGCATGTTTTAATGTGAATTCCTGAGCTAAAGATTGAAATAAACAGGTGTTTAAATCTCACACTGGAATGCCGTACAATTTCAGTCCTGTTATCCCAAAATTAAAAATAAAAATCTACAATTAGCTGGAGCTGGAAATCTGTCAGTTGATGAATGTTGTCTTGAAAATTTCACCCTGAATAGTGTGAGCCTTAGTATTGTGGCAACGTGTGAAGAAAGTGTTTGCATTCACACATTCCTACATTGTGAAATGTAAGTTAGCTTTGAAACAATAGGATGTAGGGCCAGGGAGTCTGAATGGACAAAAGGATTTGGATGATTAAAGAGTGAATTTTAATGATGTCCTTTGAAGGAGCCGTTTACTGTAAATGTCCCAAGACAATGAAATGCTTCAAAGGAAATATCCCGATTGACAGAAATGGTTCCCCAATGTCTGAAACATTTCCCACGTCTTCAGAGACATGAAGGGGGCGGACATTGTAAGCTACAGATCATGAGGTGCTAGAGAATCACAGAATTGAAGTTGTGGGGACCTCTCCTGTTTCAGAATGTCAGTTTTGATGTTTAACTCTGTGAAACTTGGTTAATGATTCTTAAAGCAGAAAGTTCCAATCCAATCTGTAACCTGCACTTCAAATTCCAAAGAGATATGTACACCTTAAGTGAATGAGTGAAATAGTGAAAGATGGATTTCATTATAGGCAAATGTGTGGCTGCCCTCTTTAAAAAGGATGGAACAGGTTACATTATAAATGGTGAAAAGCTGCAAACAGTGAGGGTCCAAAGAGTCCCTATCCATTTGTGTCAAGACTAAGAAAACATCAAACAGTTCCAATGAGAAATTAAATTTGATATTTGGGATAAAGCTGGTTAAAAACTCACACTACCCATTCCATGAATCAGCCTCTGTAACCCGCACTTCAGCACATCACAAGAAAAATGATATTTTCAACTGTTCTTGATTCCAGTCTGTTACTCAATTCCGGGTATCTATTATTCTATATATATATACCCCCTGCACCCCTCAATTAGATTCCAGCCTGTAACTCACTCCCGGGTATCGATTATTCTATATATAAACTCCCCGAACCCCTCGAATAGATTCCAGTCTGTAACTCACTCCCGGGTATCTATTATTCTCTATATAAACCCACTGAACCCCTCGATTAGATTGCAGTCTGTAACTCAATCCCAGGTATTTATTATTCTATATATAAACCCCCTGAACCCCTCGATTAGATTCCAGTCTGTAACTCAATCCCGGGTATCTATGATTCTATATATAAAACCCCTGATCCCTTCGATTAGATTCCAGTCTGTAACTCAATCCCGGGTATCGATAATTCTATATATAAACCCCCTGCACCCCTTAATTAAATTCCAGACTGTAACTCAATCCCGGGTATCTATGATTCTATATATAAACCACCGGAAGCACTCGATTAGATTCCTGTCTGCAACTCAATCCCGGGTATCGATAATTCTATATATAAACCCCCTGAAACCCTCGATTAGATTCCTGTCTGTAACTCACTCCCGGGTATCTATTATTCTGTATATAAAACCACTGCACCCTTCAATTAGATTCCAGTCTGTAACTCTCTCCCGTATCTATTATTCGATATATAAACCCCTCATTCCCCTCGATGAGATTCCGTTCTTTAACTCACTCCCGGATATCTTTTATTCGATATATATTATATCTACATGATTTATATATAAACCACCCCGAACCCCTCGATTAAATTTCAGCCCATAACTCACTCCCGGGCATCTGTTAATCTATATATAAACCACCCCAAACCCCTCCGTTAGCTTCCTGCCTGTAACTCACTGCCGGGTGTCTGTTATTCTATATATAAACCACCCCAAACCCCTCCGTTAGCTTCCTGCCTGTAACTCACTGCCGGGTGTCTGTTATTCTATATATAAACCAACCTTAACCCCTCCGTTAGATTCCTGCCTGTAACTCACTGCCGGGTGTCTGTTATTCTATATATAAACCACCCCAAACCCCTCCGTTAGATTCCAGTCTGTAACTCACTCCCGGGTATCTGTTTTTCTATATATAAACCCCACAAACCCCTCGATTAGATTCCAGCACTTCCACATCACAAGTTGAGGAAGGGGTCTCCCCCCATTTTAAAGTTGGTTAAAGGCTCTCCCGCCAATTTTAAGATGGAGAAGGGATGTCTCACAGGATATTGTTCTGTACACTCAATAATGTTAACACATTTTTGAATATTTTCAGTTTCGCACTACACTTTCTCTCATCCTGTCTCGTTCCTTCTCTCCCTCTCCCACCCCATCTCTCTGCCACTCTATACATTTCCCTGTTTCTCTCTCTCACCCCATATCTTTACCCTACACTCGCTCCCCTCTCTTCATCTCTCTCTCTCACCTCATCCCTTTTTTATCGCTTGATCTCCTCTCTCTATCTCACTCACTTACCCAGCTCTCTTTCCCTCTCTCCCTGTCTCTCTTCCTCTGAGAATCTAGTCTACAAACACCAGGCAGACATTTTAGGTTTGTTCACAGTGGCCATTTTATGTCCCCACAGCAATGGGACACTTAGGACAGAGTTGACTCATGTAACATTAGTATTTTACACGAATCAGAGACACAGGTATGGAGACATAAATTCCACGTGTATTCCCTGGAATATTGAAGGATCGGGGCGTTCACTCCCACACTTTGCTGCTGTGAATTTGAATTCTGAATTTTCTAAAACTGAATCTGGAAGTAAAAACCCCCGGGATAGAATGATTCACATTCTTTCTGCTGCTGCAAAGCCCGTGTCTGTGTCTGTTTCTCAGTATTTATTAACAATTTAAGATAATAGTTTAAAATGCCACAAGTTTGCCATAATGTCTGGAAAGAGGGTTGAAACAGAGGGGCTGAGGTAGCAAAACAAGAGGAGGGGGTGTGAATAGACACAGGATCTGGGGGTCTCCAATGTGTAGACTCTGCCCAGCTCCCAGTCAGATCTTTTTGAAAAGGCTGAATTGCGAAAATGAATCCAGGGACAGTGAAGCAAGTGACTCACTGACAATGAGAGCATTTTAAAGATTCATTCTTTCACTGCAAAGCGCTCAGCCTTTCTGAGGTTCTGAAGGGGTCGGGGGTCTTCACTGTCTTAGTCCTTCTCCAACTTGCTGCCTCTCTCTCTCTCTGTGTAAATCTTGCCGCATTTAAAAAGTGCTGAGCAGAGCTGGCTGCACCCTGTGGGATCTTGCTGTGCACAAATTCCCAGCAGTGTTTCATACTGTACCACAACCAGTTAATTGATTAAAAATGTGCTGATTGGACTCATTTCCTGTCCCTCAGGAGCCCTTTACCAAGTCCTAACTGTGAGAGTGTATAAAAGTTTGTGCTAATTCCTGAATAATGCTGGTGTTTTAGGCAGGGCGATGAATTGGGAGGTGGAACAGTCATTTGAATTCAGTCTCTCTAGGATTTGTCCCTACGTTACAACAGAGAGAGAGGAGGGAGATTGAGGGAAACAGGAAAAGACAGTGAAACAGAGGCAGGGGGTTGGGGGTGAGGAAGAGACACAGGGTCTGGGGGGGTTAGGGGTGGGTCTCCAGTTTGGAGTCAGTGCCCAGCTCCCAGTCTCTGCAGAAAAGCCTCAGTCACACCCTCCCGGGGACGCCTGGTTTGTAAAAATCGATGCTGGGACGGAGATTTCAAAAAGTCTCCCCCAGGAAGCAGCAGCTTGTTCCCGGTTTGAAGAGAAGGAGTTTAGGCCTTTCTGGGGATGTGTCCGGACTCAGAGCACACATGGTGCCCGGGCGGTGGGGGAGAGGGGGAAGAGCGAGGGTTACAGCAGGCATGAGGCTGGGGAAGGAAATGTGTCTCCCTGTTCCCATCCCGATAGCATTACATAGCTGCCTGTGGGATCCCCCTGTGCAGAAACTGCCTGCAGCTTTTCCTGAACTGCAACAGGTAACACACGACGTTTCTGGGGGAGGGGTTGGAATTTCCCTGTCTCTGTCACTCCAGCTTTCTCTCTCCCTCTCTCTTTCCAGACAGGACCCCTTGCTGATACTGACCATTGAATGTTAATAACAGGACAGGACCCCTTGCTGCTCCTCTCCACTGAGGGTTAACCCCAGGACAGACATGGTTTCAACAAGGGAGGTACAGCACGAGATTTACTGTCCAGGGAGTGTTTGATGGGGACAGTGGAGAGGGAGCTTTACTCTGTATCTAACTCTGTGCCGTACCTGCCCTGTGAGTGATTGATGGGCATGGTGTAGAGGGAGCTTTACTCTGTATCTAACCCCGTGCGGTACCTGTCCTGGGAGTGTTTGATGGGGACAGTTTAGAGGGAGCTTTACTCTGCATCTAACCCCGTGCTGTACCTGTCCAGGGAGTGTTTGATGGGGACAGTGTAGCGGAAGCTTTACTCTGTATCTTACCCCGTGCTGTACCTTCCCTGGGAGTGTTTGATGTGGACGGTTTAGAGGGAGATTGACTCAGTATCTAACACTGTCCTGTAACTGCCCTGTGAGTGCTTGATGGGGACAGTGTAGAGGGAGCTTTACTCTGTATCTAACCCTGTGCTGCACCAGTCCTGGGAGTGATTGATGGGAACAGCTTAGATGGAGATTTACTCTGTATCTAACCCCGTGCTCTACCTGCCCTGGGAGTGTATGATGGGCACAGTGTAGAGGGAGCTTTACTCTGTATCTAACCCCGTGCTGTACCAGTCCTGGGAGTGAATGATGGGGAAAGTATAGAGGGAGCTTTACTCTGTATTTAACCCTGAGCTGTACCAGTCCTGGGAGTGTTTGATGGGGACAATGTAGAGGGAGCTTTACTCTGTATCTAACCCTGTGCTGTACATGCATTGGGAGTGTTTGATGGGGACAGTGCAGAGGGAGCTTTATTATGTATCTAACCCAGTGCTGTAGCTGCCCTGGGAGTGTTTGATGGGTTGAGTGTAGAGGGAGCTTTACTCTGTATCTAACCCCGTGATGCACATGTCCTGGGAGTGTTTGATGGGGGCAGTGTAGAGGAAGCTTTACACTGTATCTAACCCTGTGCTGTACATGCCCTGGTAGTGTTTGATTGTGATGGTGTAGAGGGAGATTTACTCTGTATCTAACCCCGTGCTGTACTGTCCTCGGAGCGTTTGATGGGGACAGTGTAGAGGAAGCATTACTCTGTATCTAACCCCTTACTGTATCTGCCCTGGGAGTGTTTGAGGGGGAGGGTGTAGAGGTAGCTTTACTCTCTATCTAACCCTATCCTTCCTGTCCTGGGAGTGTTTGATGGGCACAGTATAGAGGGAGCATTACTCAGTATCTAACCCTGTTCTGTTCCTGCCCAGGGAGTGTTTGATGGGTACAGTATCTTGGGAGCTTTACTCTGTATATTACCCCGTGCTGTTCCTGTCCTGGGAGTGTTTGATGGGGACAGTATAGAGGGAGCTTTATTCTTTATCTAACCCCGTGCTCTACCTGTCCTGGGATTGTTTGACGGGGACAGTATCGAGGGAGCTTTACTCTGTATCTAACCCCGTGCTGTACCTGTCCTGGGAGTGTTTGATGGGGACAGTATAGAGGGAGCTTTACTCTGTATCTAGCCCCGTGCTGTACCTGCCCTGGGAGTGATGGATGGGGACAGTATAGAGGGCGCTTTACTCGGTATCTAACCACGTGCTGTACCTGTCCTGGGAGTGTTTGATGGGGACAGTATTGAGGGAGCTTTACTCTGTATCTAACCCTGTTCTGTTCCTGTGCAGGGAGTGTTTGATGGGGACAGTATCGAGGGAGCTTTACTCTGTATCTAGCCCCTGCTGCATCCTTTCTGGGAGTGTTTGTTGGCAACTTTCTCGCCCAAAACAAAAACAATCCACAAATCAGGCCTAATAAATTGAACATCAGTTTCCTTCTTTGATTCTCCCTGGTCTGTTCTGATTCTCTGATAGATTCCTCGTGTTTACCCTCCACACGAGCAGTCATCCTAATCCCGTCTACCTGTCCTGCTCCCAACGCGGCATCCGACTACAATAAGGCCAGTGATACAGGAGCGTCTCAGCGAGTAAGACAGGTGAGTCTTGAGCCTGACCTGGGTGTACGTGAGTGACCGGGTTAATCCGACACTCCAGGGACAGTTTAGACAGTTCGAGTGCATCACAGCTTTGCCAGAATGAGACCTGGATTCCAAGGGTTAAATTGCAAAGTGAGATTGCACAAAGTCGGGTTGTATTCCCTGAAATCTAGTAGCATCAGGGGTGACTTGATCAAATGGTCAAATCCTATTGATGTTACCTGTATGTTGCAAAGTTATTCTGATAATTTTCATCCCACAGAGTCAAAATTTCTGCGATTCTGTGTCTGAGTCAGAACTTCAAATAGTTTAGATTCACTGTTTAAAATAAGCAGTCACTTTTCTGTGGTGGTTTTTGAGATTGAGTATGGATCTCAGAATCTGTCAGTGGAAGGGAGTTTCTACAGAGATAGGAAATGGGATTGATGAATAAAGGTGCAGGATTTTGTTCACTGCATTAGATTGTGTCTGTTGCAGTTTCCCAGGAGTTTACATTTTCATGGGAAAGGGACGATTATCCAATGTCAACAATTCAATTTCTTCTGACAAGTGAAAACGCAGGAGAAAGCGGGAATATACCAACACTGGAACAAACAGGCAACTGTATGAGGAAGGTTTCAATTCTCTGCATGTTTTAATGTGAATTCCTGAGCTAAAGATTGAAATAAACAGGAGTTTAAATCTCACACTGGGATGCCGTGCAATTTCAGTCCTGTTATCCTAAAATTAAAAATAAAAATCTATAATTAAAAATTTCTTGGAAAGAGCAGAGGTAATTTGACTCTGTATCGAACCCCGTACTATATTTGGGTTGGGAGTGTTTGATGAACAGTGTAGTCAGAGCTTTAGTTTGAAACAATTTTCTGCAAACGGCAATTGACGCAAAGTCTCTTGTTCATGTTTCAATCTGAGGATGATAGATTTTTGTTAGGCAAAGGTGTAAAGAGATATGGAGGTAGATCAGAGATCAGTCAGGATCTCATTGAATGTCGGAAACAGGGTGTGGGGTGAAATGACATCTTCCTCTTCCCATGTGCTATGATAAATATCCTTCCTTCAATCTCTTGTCTCTCGGTCTCCCTCTCGATGTGAGTCTCTCTCTTCTCACTTGCTCGGTCTCTCTCTCTCTCTCTCTCTTCCTCTCTCTCAGAGTATATATAAATGACACAAACACCAGTCAGCCTTTTAGGTTTGTTCACAGAGGCCATATTATGTCCCCAAAGCACAGGGACATTTCTGACAGAGTTGACTCCACAGGAATGTGACATTGGCACTATATATAAACCCACCAAACACCTCTATTAGATTCCAGTCTGTAACTCACTCCCAGGTGTCTGTTATTTTATATATAAACTACCCCGAACCCCTCGATTGGATTCCACTCTGTAACTCACTCCCGGGTCTGTTATTCTGTATATAAATCCCCAAAATCCCTCAATTAGATTCCATGGATAAACGATATGACAGGACAATGTTGATTATACCCAGGCATGTTGAAAAATATTTGGAGCTTTACCCTTTTCTCCAGCTGATGAACTTTTAATTTGAACACTGTGTTTATTTTGAAATCTAATTCAAAGGAGAATGAGGCTTTTTAACCTCATAACTCTACTGTTGAGGGAGCTTTACTCTGTATCAAACCCCATGCTGTACCTGTTCTGGGAGTGTTTGATGGGGACAATTTAAGAACAACTTTAATTCCTATCTAACCCCGCGCTGTCCAATAACGGATGCAGATTCAGATAAATCAGATGTTTCGTTTCTGTGCCACTTTCTGTATCTTGAAGCTTCTATTTGGAGCTGGAAATCTGTCAGTAGATGAATGTTGTCTTGAAAATTTCACCCTGAATAGTGTGAGCCTTAGTATTGTGGAAACGTGTGAAGAAAGTGTTTGCATTCACACATTCCTACATTGTGAAATGTAAGTTAATTGTGAAACAATAGGATGTAGGGCCAGGTAGTCTGAATGGACAACAGGATTTGGTTGATTAAAGAGTGAATGTTAATGATGTCCTTTGAAGAAGCCGTTTACTGTAAATGTCCCGAGACAATGAAATGCTTCAAATATCCTGGTTGACAGAAATGGTTCCCCAATGTCTGAAACACTTTCCCAAGTCTGCAGAGACATGAAGGGGGCAGAGATATTGTATGATACAGATCATGAGATACCAGAGAACCACAGAATTGAAGTTGTGGGGCCCTCTCCTGTTTGAGAATGTCAGTTTTGATGTTTAACTCTGTGAAACTTGGCTAATGATTCAGAAAGCAGAAAGTTCCAATCCAATCTGTAACCTGCACTTCAAATTCCAAAGAGATATGTACACCTTAAGTGAATGGGTGAAATAGTGAAAGATGGATTTCATTGTAGGCAAATGTGTGGCTGCCCACTTTAAAAAGGATGGAACAGGTTACATTATAAATGGTGAAAAGCTGCAAACAGTGAGGGTCCAAAGAGTCCCTATCCATTTGTGTCAAGACTAAGAAAACATCAAACAGTTCCAATGAGAAAGTAAATTTGATATTTGGGATAAAGCTGGTTAAAAACTCACACTACCCATTCCATTAATCAGCCTCTGTAACCTGCACTTCAGCACATCACAAGAAAAATGATATTTTAAACTGTTCTTGATTCCAGCCTGTAACTCAAACCCGTGTATTTATTATTCTATATATAAACCCCCTGATCCCCTCTATTAGATTCCAGTCTGTAACTCACTCCCGGGTATCTATGATTCTATATATAAACCCCCTGAACCCCTTGATTAGATTCCAGTCTGTAACTCACTCCCCGGTATCTGTTATTCTATATATAGACCACCCCAAACCCCTCGATTTGATTCCAGTCTGTAACTCATTCCCGTCTAACTGTTATTCAGTATATAAATGTCCCAAACCCCTCGACTAGATTTCAGTCTGTTACTCATTCCCGGGCTTCTGTTATTCTATATATATTATATTCATATCATTTATATATAAACCCCCCCGAACCCCTCGATTTGATTCCAGTCTGTAAATCACTCTCGGGTATCTGTTATTCTATATATAAATCCCCCAAAACCCTCGATTAGATTCCAGTCTGCAACTCAATCCCGGGTATCTGTTATTCTATATATAAACCCCCTGAACCCCTCGATTAGATTCCGGTCTGTAACTCAATCCCGCGTGGCTATTATTCTATATATAAACCCCCTGCACCCCTCAATTAGATTCCAGTCTGTAACTCAATCCCGGGTATCTATTATTTTATATATAAACCCTTCAATCCCCTCGCTGAGATTCCGTTATGTAACTCACTCCCGGATATCTTTTATTCGATATATATTATATCTACATGATTAATATATAAACCACCCCGATCCCCTCGATTAAATTGCAGCCTGTAACTCACTGCCGGGCGTCTGTTATTCTATATATAAACACCCCCAAACCCCTCCGTTAGATTCCTGCCTGTAACTCTCTCCCGGGTATCTGTTATTCTATATATAAACCACCCCGAACCCCTCCGTTAGATTCCAGTCTGTAACTCAATCTCGGGTATCTGTTATTCTATATATAAACCACCCCAAACCCCTCCATTAGATTCCTATCTGAAACTCACTGCCGGGTGTCTGTTATTCAATATATAAACAAACCCAAACCCCTCCGTTAGATTCCAGTCTGTAACTCAATCTCGGGTATCTGTTATTCTATATATAAACCACCCCGAACCCCTCGATTAGATTCCAGTCTGTAACTCACTCCCGGGTATCTGTTATTCTATATATAAACCATCCCGAACCCCTCGATTAGATTCCTGTCTGTAACTCACTCCCGGGTATCTGTTATTCTATATATAGACCGCCCCAAACCCCTCGATTTGATTCCAGTCTGTAACTCATTCCCGTGTAACTGTTATTCTGTATATAAATGTCCCAAATCCCTCGACAAGATTTCAGTCTGTTATCATACCCGGGGTTCTGTTATTCTATATATATTATATTCATATGATTTATATATAAACCCCCCGAACCCCTCGATTTGATTCCAGTATGTAACCCACTCTCGGGTATCTATTAATCTATATATAAATCCCCCAAACCCCTCGATTTGATTCCAGTCTGTATCTCACACTCGGGTATCTGATTCTAAATATAAACCCACCAAACCCCTCGATTTGATTCCAGTCTGTAACTCACTCCTGGGTATCTGTTATTCTATAAATAAACCCCCTGAAGTCCTCGATTAGATTCCAGTCTGTAAATCACTCCCGGGTATCTGTTATTCCATATATAATCCACCCCGAACCCCTCGATTAGATTCCAGTCTGTAACTCACTCCCGGGTATCTGTTATTCTATATATAAACCACCCCGAACCCCTCGATTATATTCCAGTCTGTAACTCACTCCCGGGTATCTGTTATTCTATATATAAGCCACCCCGAACCCTTCGATTAGATTCCAGTCTGTAACTCACTCCCGGTTATCTGTTATTCTATATATAATCCACCCCGAACCCCTCGATTAGATTCCAGTCTGTAACTCACTCCCGGGTATCTGTTATTCTGTATATAAAACACCACAAACCCCTCGATTAGATTCCAGTCTGTAACTCACTCCCGGTATGTTATTCTATATATAACCACCCCAAACCCCTCGATTAGATTCCAGTCTGTAACTCACTCCCGGATATCTGTTATTCTATATATAAACCACCCCGATCCCCTCAATTATATTCCAGCACTTCCACATCACAAATTGAGGAAGGGGTCTCCCCCCATTTTAAAGTTGGTTAAAGGCTCTCCCTCTATTTTAAAGAAGGAGAAGGGATGTCTCACAAGATATTGTTCTTTACACTCAATAATGTTAACAAATTTTTGAACATTTTCAGTTTCCCCCTACACTTTCTCTTTCTCTCACCCTTTCTCATTCTTTCTCTCCCTCTCCCAGCCCATCTCTCTGCCAACCTATATATTTCTCTGTTTCTCTCTCTCACCCCATATCTTTACCCTACGCTCGCTCCCCTCTCTTCATCTCTCTCACTCAACTCATCCCTTTTTTATCGCGTGATCTCCTCTCTCTATCTCACTCGCTTACCCAGCTCTCTATCCCTCTCTCCCTACCTCTCTTCCTCTGAGAATCTAGTCTACAAACACCAGGCAGCTATTTTAGGTTTGTTCACAGTGGCCATTTTATGTGCCCACAGCACTGGGACATTTAGGACAGAGTTGACTCCTCACGAATGGTAAATTAGTCCTTTCAACGTGACAGAGACACAGATATCTCCCTCCATTTTAAAGATGGAGAAACTCTGTTTATCACTCAATAGGCCCTGTCTTTACTTGGTATCTAACCCTGTGCTGCCCCTTCCCTGGGCCTGTTTGATGGGACAGAGCAGAGGGAATGTTACTCTCTATCGAACCCCATACTGTATTTGGTTTGGGTGTGTTTGTTGAACAGTGTGGATGAAGCTTTACACTGGAATATAGGTGAGGGGATGATTTGATGAAATATTTCAGGATAATAATGCAAGTAGAGGTTGGAAAAAGACTAACTATTCCCGCCGGTTTGGGGAGTCTGGGCCTTGGGGTCATGGTTTTTCAACTATGTTTAGAATTTTAGAATTTCAGGAGGGAAACTAAGAAACATTTTAAAACACCAAGTGTGGTATTAGTTTGGATCTCTCTCACATGAACGGAAATTGATGCTGAGCCACTAGTCCATGTTTAAAACTGAGGCTGATAGATTTCTGTTAGCTAACACGCTGCAGAGATATGAGACCAAGGGCTTCAATCACAGATCAGCCAGGATCTCATTGAATGTCAGAACAGGGTTGGAGGGTTAAATGGCCTCTTGCTCTTTCCATGTGCTATGACCAATATCCTTTATTCACTGTCTGGCTCTCAGTCACCCACTTGGTCTGAGAGTCTCTATTTCTCATTCACTCGATCTGTGTCTTCTCTCCCTGTCTCTCTTCCTCTGAGAATCTAGTCTACAAACACCAGGCAGACATGTTAGGTTTGTTCACAGTGGCCATTTTATGTCCCCACAGGAATGGGACATTTAGGACAGAGTTGACCCCTCTCTCATGTAACATTAATATTTTAAACGTGACAGAGACACAGGTATGGAGACATGAATTCGCTGTGTATTCCCTGGAATATTGAAGGATCTGGGTGTTCAGTCCCACACCTTGCAGCTGTGATTTTGAATTCAGAATTTTCTATTACTGAATCTGGAAGTAAAAACCCCCGGGATGGAATGATTCACATTCATTCTGCTTCTACAAAGCCCGTGTCTGTGTCTGTTTCTCAGTATTTATTAACTGTTTAAGATAAGCCTGTCTCTTTCTCCATCGCTCTCTTTCTCGCCTCGCCTTTCACTGTCTCTCTCTCACTACAACACCCTGCCCCTCTCTCTTGCTCGCCCTGTCTCTCTCTCTCTCTTGGCGAGTTTTGTCTCTCTCTCTCTATCTCAATCTGTCTCTCTCTCACCATCTCTCTGCCTCTCTCTCTCTCTCACTCTCTCTCTCACTCCATCAGCCTCCCCCTCTCCCCACCATCCCCAATTTCCCTTTTCAGCAAATTTTGGGTGTGAAGCTGAAGGGAAAATATTTTCAGGGTTTCGGGGAAAGGGCGGATGAGTGAGACCAGTTAAACTTTCCTTGCAGAGTGTCGAAAGTAGTTTGATGGGCTGAATGGCCTCTTCGATTAGATTCCAGTCGGTAACTCACTTCCGGATATCTGTTATTCTATATATAAACCCCCTGAACCCCTCGATTTGATTCCAGTCTGTAACTCACTCCCGGATATCTGTTATTCTATAGATAAACCCCCTGTACCCCTCGATTAGATTCCAGCCTGTAACTCACTCCCGGGTATCTGTTATTCTATATATAATCCACCCCGAACCCCTCGATTAGATTCAGCCTGTAACTCACTCCCGGGCATCTGTTATTCTATATATAAACCACCCCAAACCCCTCTATTAGATTCCAGTCTGTAACTCACTCCCGGGCATCTGTTATTCTGTATATAAACCAACTCGAACCCCTCGATTAGATTCCAGTCTGTAAGTCACTCCCTGGTATTTGTTATTCTGTATATAAACCACCCCGAACCCCTCGATTAGATTCCAGTCTGTAACTCACTCCCGAGTATCTGTTATTCTATATATAAACCAACCCGAACCCCTCGATTAAATTCCAGTCTGCAACTCACTCCCGGGTATGTTTTTCTATATATAAACCACCCCGAACCCCTCTATTACATTCCAGCACTTCCACATCACAAATTGAGGAAGGGGTCCCCCCCATTTTAAAGTTGGTTAAAGGCTCTCCCTCTAATTTAAAGATGGAGAAGGGATGTCTCACAGGATATTGTTCTTTACACAATAATGTTAACAAATTTTTGAACATTTTCAGTTTCCCCCTACACTTTCTCTTTCTCTTACCCTGTCTCGTTCCTTCTCTCCCTCTCCCACCCCGTCTCTCTGCCACCCTATATATTTCTCTGTTTCTCTCTCTCTCCCCATATCTTTACCCTACACTCGCTCCCCTCTCTTCATCTCTCTCTCTCTCACCTCATCCCTTTTTTATCGCTTGATCTCCTATCTCTATTTCACTCGCTTACCCAGCTCTCTTTCCCTCTCTCCCTGCCTCTCTTCCTCTGAGAATCTAGACTACAAACACCAGGCAGCCATTTTAGGTTTGTTCACAGTGGCCATTTTATGTCCCCACAGCAATGGGACATTTAGGACAGAGTTGACTCATGTAACATTAATATTTTAAACGTGACAGAGACACAGGTATGGAAACATAAATTCCACGTGTATTCCCTGGAATAGTGGAGGATCCGGGCGTTCAGTCCCACACTTTGCTGCTGTGAATTTGAATTCTGAATTTTCTATTACTGAATCTGGAAGTAAAAACCCCCGGGATGGAATGATTCACATTCTTTCTGCTGCTGCAAAGCCCGTGTCTGTGTCTGTTTCTCAGTATTTATTAACAATTTAAGATAATAGGATAGAATGCCACTAGTTTGCCATAATTCAACTCAGTCAGAAATGTCCCAATGTTATGACCGATATCAATCTTTCATCGTCTGCCTGTTCATCCCCTCTCACTCTGTGTCTCTCTCTTTAACATTCCCTCATTCCGCATCTGCTCTCTCTCTCTCTCTCTCTCCCTCTCTCAGATTCTGTAAGAAAAATCCCCAAACTCCAGGCAGCCATTTTAGGTTTGTTCACAGTGGCCATTTTATGTGCCCACAGCACTGGGACATTTATGACAGAGTTGACTCCTCACGAATGGTAAATTAGTCCTTTCAACGTGACAGAGACACAGATATCTCCCTCCATTTTAAAGATGGAGAAATTCTGTTTATCACTCAATAGGCCCTATCTTTACTTGGTATCTAACCCTGTGCTGCCCCTTCCCTGGGCCTGTTTGATGGGACAGAGCAGAGGGAATGTTACTCTCTATCGAACCCCATACTGTATATGGTTTGTGTGTGTTTGTTGAACAGTGTAGATGAAGCTTTACACTGGAATTTAGGTGAGGGGGTGATTTGATGCAATATTTCAGGATAATAATGCAAGTGGAGGTTTGAAAAAGACTAACTATTCCCGCTGGTTTGGGGAGTCTGGGCCTTGGGGTCATGGTTTTTCAACTATGTTTAGAATTTTAGAATTTCAGGAGAGAAACTAAGAAACACTTTAAAACGCCAAGTGTGGTATTAGTTTGGATCTCTCTCACATGAACGGAAATTGATGCTGAGCCACTAGTCCATGTTTAAAACTGAGGCTGATAGATTTCTGTTAGCTAACACGCTGCAGAGATATGAGACCAAGGGGTTCAGTCACAGATCAGCCAGGATCTCATTGAATGTCAGAACAGGGTTGGAGGGTTAAATGGCCTCTTGCTCTTTCCATGTGCTATGACCAATATCCTTTATTCACTGTCTGGCTCTCAGTCACCCACTTGGTCTGAGAGTGTCTATTTCTCATTCACTCGATCTGTGTCTTCTCTCCCTGTCTCTCTTCCTCTGAGAATCTAGTCTACAAACACCAGGCAGCCATTTTAGGTTTGTTCACAGTGGCCATTTTATGTCCCCACAGGAATGGGACATTTAGGACAGAGTTGACCCCTCTCTCATGTAACATTAATATTTTAAACGTGACAGAGACACAGGTATGGAGACATGAATTCCCTGTGTATTCCCTGGAATATTGAAGGATCTGGGCGTTCAGTCCCACACCTTGCAGCTGTGAATTTGAATTCTGAATTTTCTATTACTGAATCTGGAAGTAAAAACCCCCGGGATGGAATGATTCACATTCATTCTGCTTCTACAAAGCCCGTGTCTGTGTCTGTTTCTCAGTATTTATTAACTGTTTAAGATAAGCCTGTCTCTTTCTCCATCGCTCTCTTTCTCGCCTCGCCTTTCACTGTCTCTCTCTCACTACAACACCCTGCCCCTCTCTCTTGCTCACCCTGTCTCTCTCTCTCTCTCGGCGAGTTTTGTCTCTCTCTCTCTATCTCAATCTGTCTCTCTCTCACCATCTCTCTGCCTCTCTCTCTCTCTCACCCCATCAGCCTCCCCCTCTCCCCACCATCCCCAATTTCCCTTTTCAGCAAATTTTGGGTGTGAAGCTGAAGGGAAAATATTTTCAGGCTTTCGGGGAAAGGGCGGATGAGTGAGACCAGTTATACTTTCCTTGCAGAGTGTCGAAAGTAGTTTGATGGGCTGAATGGCCTCTTCGATTAGATTCCAGTCGGTAACTCACTTCCGGATATCTGTTATTCTATATATAAACCCCCTGAACCCCTCGATTTGATTCCAGTCTGTAACTCACTCCCGGATATCTGTTATTCTATATATAAACCCCCTGAACCCCTCGATTAGATTCCAGCCTGTAACTCACTCCCGGGTATCTGTTATTCTATATATAATCCACCCCGAACCCCTCGATTAGATTCCAGTCTGTAACTCACTCCCGGGCATCTGTTATTCTATATATTAAACACCCCAAACCCCTCGATTAGATTCCAGTCTGTAACTCACTCCCTGGCATCTGTTATTCTATATATAAACCAACTCGAACCCCTCGATTAGATTCCAGTCTGTAAGTCACTCCCTGGTATTTGTTATTCTGTATATAAACCACCCCGAACCCCTCGATTAGATTCCAGTCTGTAACTCACTCCCGAGTATCTGTTATTCTATATATAAACCAACCCGAACCCCTCGATTAGATTCCAGTCTGCAACTCACTCCCGGGTATGTTTTTCTATATATAAACCACCCCGAACCCCTCTATTAGATTCCAGCACTTCCACATCACAAATTGAGGAAGGGGTCCCCCCCATTTTAAAGTTGGTTAAAGGCTCTCCCTCTAATTTAAAGATGGAGAAGGGATGTCTCACAGGATATTGTTCTTTACACAATAATGTTAACAAATTTTTGAACATTTTCAGTTTCCCCCTACACTTTCTCTTTCTCTTACCCTGTCTCGTTCCTTCTCTCCCTCTCCCACCCCATCTCTCTGCCACCCTATATATTTCTCTGTTTCTCTCTCTCACCCCATATCTTTACCCTACACTCGCTCCCCTCTCTTCATCTCTCTCTCTCACCTCATCCCTTTTTTATCGCTTGATCTCCTCTCTCTATCTCACTCGCTTACCCAGCTCTCTTTCCCTCTCTCCCTGTCTCTCTTCCTCTGAGAATCTAGACTACAAACACCAGGCAGCCATGTTAGGTT